>NW_015536503.1:971955-989687 GCF_001515605.1 Sinocyclocheilus anshuiensis | reverse complement strand
TTAAAAACTGCCCCTCCACTCCTGTTAGGATAAGATCAAATAGGACTAAGCAGAGACCTTTAAATTTAGGAAATTGTAGGTTGTTTTCTCATTTTGATCTCCACTGTAGTTTATAGCACTGCAGTGAACTGTGCTAGCAATGATGGTTTCAACTAAATGTCTGTTTTAGCCATTATTTAAGTCAATGTAAAAATACTACTATTTAAGTACTGCTTTAAACAGTAATTTAGCAGCCGTTTCTGAGTGTTGAGATGTTAAAGTAGTTTCACATGCCAGCTGTTCCTGTGATACCCGAGTGATATCTCAAGTACGGACAAATCTACCTACTTAACTCCATCCTTTGTCATTCATCAAAAGCCCAATAAACAACAACCACATCCCCACTATTAAGAGAGGCCATAATCACATAATCATAAACACCCACACAACTGTAAACCTGTGCTGTCATCAGCCCTATTTGCTCAAAGGAATGTAAACAGTGTGTATGGAGAGGAATGTCAAATGCCACTTACTGTATCTGTGTATCTGCAGGGCCGGTGCAAGTGATCATCCCACAAAGTGCTTGTGTTCACCGGCAAGGTTTGTCATGCTATACGGACATGCTGAGGCCTTTGGAGTCACATTTGGGCCTCTGAATGGGGTTTGGGACTGAGGGATACAGTACAGGAGAGATTACATAAGATTTGAGCAATGCAAATATAGAATATATGAGTTTCTCCAAGGGAACATTTTTCTTTTGTGGTTTTATTCATTCATCAGACTGTCTTCAGAATACTGGAATGATAAAGCTTTGCTTCTGTGCACAGGATTTTATGTATACTGTACTCAAAGTATAATTTATTGATGTCAATGTGCTCTAGATATACAAACCCTCAACTTGAAGCTAGGGTGCAGAGGATCTGATTAGGCATGCTGGGCATTTTAGACGCCTGATTCCACATTTGCTTGTGCTTAGAGGACATCGGGAGCCGAGAAATAGCAATCCTGGCTGCAGCATCAAAGGGTGATAAATAAATCTGTTATACAAGCCTGATAACATCCGCAGATCACACATTAAATGCTGCGTTTAAAAACCAGCACTGCATTTATGAGCCTTAGTAAAGCCATTGCCCAGGATAAAGGAAAACGCTTGGGCCAGCTGGCGTCTTGCTCCATGTGAGATCTGCTGCGGGTTAGTGCACAGATGCAAACACAGACAAGAAGAGTGAATGAGAAAGACAGATGAACAATGAACTTCATATGAAGCTTTCTTTGTTCTGATTCATCGTGCAAAGCAAATGGTACTTTCCATAAATACGATACAAATTTTTGTATCTTGGTTTACAATTTTTGCAACCCTGTTTCTTTATATACTGTAAACAATGTATTTACACATTAAATGCATATCAAATCCAATAACATCCAATAAAATGGAATAAAACACCCAGAAAGGGTCAAATGGAAAGGGTAACATTAATTAATAAGCATTCAATACAAATCAGATCAAACACAAAATACATTACACAGGTTAAAAAAAAATGTTACTTCAGTGAACTGAACATCACATTATAGCACTGTATGAATTTGGGAGGGTCACAATCTCTGAAGTTCGACAGGCCAAAGTCATAATTTAAGGTAGGATGCAGACATCTGATGTGTTTAAAACGTACACTTTTCACGCTAGGTTAAATTTAAGTGACATAATAGCTTATATTATAAGCTTTCATAGGAACCTAAATTTTTATTGTAACAACTTCAAATTTGGAACATAAGTCTTTATAATTTTATTGCAATTCTGGATTAAAACATATTTTGTAAAATATTTATTTTATACGAAATAAAAGAAATTTGCAGAGTACATTTTCTTTACAGTAAATTTAAACTTCTATAATTCCACTTCTGCAATAATCTGCTGATTGTCTTCTTTAAAAAGAGACCAACCTTAGGTCTGTATTCCAAAGCGTTCATGAATTCTAACAATTTAAGTTTGGATAGTGCACTTTCACGTCTATGTTAAAAAAAAAAAAGGGGGGGGAGGAGGGGTTACAGTTAAACAAGCATTTTAAAAAGTCTCAAAACTTTTATAATTTGTCTGACAATGCAAAACGGAGAGAAAGAACAAGAAACTGAACAGTGTGTGGGTGGGAAAGAGGGAGAGTATCCCCTAAATAAAAGTATCAGAAATCATCTTCCATCAGCATCAGGGGGAGTTAATGTGGGGCTGCTGGCACACAAAGTCAATGCTTCAGGCTTCCTGTCTCCAAACAGGCAAACAGGAGGTGCATTGCAGAGAGCCAGTTGCCTTGGTAACAACAACTAAGCTGCATGGATGCCAGGCAGAAGCACTAGTGAATTCTCAGGGGTGAAGCTAACTACACCATTAAAGATTAAATGTTGACTCAACACAACAACACAGCAGCAAAGCCAGCTTACAGAAGCTTACATTGTTAGAAGTAATTACAAGATTCACCTTACAAGAGTAAGTTGTTACATTATAAAAAAGAAATCTTTTGTGGAGGACATTGATATGTGTCAAGGGAATTTGAAGAGACACAAATGACATTCTTCACTTCTGGTGAACGGTTGAAGATATGCATCATTCAATGGCACATAATAATCATTTTCTCTGTCTGAATGTTTCCAGACCCTTTTCCAAAGCCACTGTATGTCCAGTTCAAAGGCTTCTGTCAGTGACGTGCTTCAACAGCTGATTCATTTTAAGCACAGGAAACTTGTGTCTGAATGAGAGGTGGAGAGTCCATCCTACTGTCAAAGAACTGACCCTATCTGAATGGATTTACCATTAGTTATCTACATCCTTAGATGGAATATACAGAATTTATACGCATTGTATACACCGATTTTGGAAGAAAATCTGCAGAATGGATTTAAAAATTATAGCACTTTACTACACAGACCTAAATGTACTAGAAACTAACACTTTATTTCACAGTGCACTTGTTACACGAACTATGCATAAACCAAACCTAAATCAAACCCTAATACTAAGCATAACCTTATAGTAAGTACATGTTGTTAATTAAAATGACTCAATACTTAAAAGTATAATTACACTGTAACAAGTACACTTACCAAAACTAATTGGCTACTGAAAGCATAATTGATTAGACAAATCAGACAAAACATTAATAAGCAAACATGGTATATTTATGAACGATCTTCCAAGTCTGCGAAAACAAACGCATGTCTAAATTTTAAATCATTCTTTGATTAATGTTAGATATTAGTTGGATGTCTGATGCTATATGCATAAGCAGTCAAAGCCAAAAGGAAACAGCATTAATAGTGTAAAATCATTTATTGCAAGTTCTCACATTTTTCTTAAACCTTATCATTAAAGTTTTTACTACATACTCATATTACAGGAATGATTATTAACATTTTAGTCAGGGTTTTTGAAAACTGGAGCATGTGTTTTTTTTTTCTTCTTTTTCTTACTCATGTGATATTGCATAAATATACTTCTATTAGCAGAATTAAGTATATAGTGCAGATAAAGATTTGCAACAGCTACTATTTATAATCCACAATCTCTATGCTGTGAAGCCTAAACTTCACTGAAGCACCAATTTAACAGTGTAGTGTATCAAGAGCAGTCACAGCTGTGGCCCTGTAGGCCTGAGCTGACAAACAGCTTTTGCAGCTATGAGGGTAAAATACAAGAGCTCCACTATGATTTAGCCTCTCTCGCTCGTCTCTGTGTGGAAAACATGATTATGCCGGTTTCTTCGTCTGCTCTGGATAATAATATAATGTGGACAGTTTTGTCTTTCTCTGAGATATAATCTCAGTTTTCAGAGGCCAGGTTATGGAGGTTATGGAGATATGTGTGAAGATGAAAGAAGAGAAGGAAATTATGAGTCAGCTTGTCACGATTATGATTATGAGAGAATCTCCGTCATCTTATGAAAGTGTGTCAGCGTTGGCTGATGGGTTACCTCTACATTCTTAAAAATAAAGAATTTCTCAATGCCATTGAAAAATCATTTTGGTTTCCCCAAAGAATGTTTCATGAAATATTTCTTAAAAAAATTTTTGTAGCAGTGTGATGAACTTTTTAATAATCAAAAGAAAATTGTTCAACTATAAAGAACGTTTTGTGTAATGGAAAGTTATTTAAGGTTCTTCATGGAACAACAGATGCCAATTTGAACCTTTATTTTTAAGAATGTACAAGTTGATTATTATTAGTTGGTAAATTAAAAGGAGAACATTATCTTTATATATATATCTATCTTATATATATATATATATATATATATATATACACACTACCGTTCAAAAGATTGGGATGAGTAAGATTTTTAATGTCTTTAATGGAGTCTCTTCTGCTCATCAAGGCTGGATTTATTTCATCAAAAATACAGAAAAAAAAAGAAAATTGTGAAATATTATTGAAATTTAAAATAACAGTTTCTATTTTAATATACTTTAAAATATTATTTATTCCTGTAAAGCAAAGCTGAATTTTCAGCATTATTACTGCAGTCTTTAGTCTCACATGATTCTTCAGAATTCATTCTAATATGCTGATTTATTATCAGTGCTGGATTTCTTATTAATATCAACCATAATTTTTTTTCTCAGGATTCTTTGATGATCATAAAGTTCAAAAGCGTGCACCTTGCTGAATAAAAGTATCAATTAAAAAAAAAAAAATCTTAATGACCCCAAACTTTTAAATTGTGAATCATTCATACCATCTTAGGACAACTTTGATTAACTTTTTTTGATCCACTTCAAATGTTGACTACTGTATATATACATACATGTCTCTAATCTTGTTTATTTTTGAGTTTTGGGTCCTTCTCGCTAAAAATAAAAAATTAAAATTCAATTTCTGACAAATCACAAAAATTATTTTAAGTCACAAAGTTTAATATTAAACCCTTAGACCTTAAGCAAATGTATTTTTATGATTATGTATGACTATGATTATGTTATACGATGCATGACATGCAAGGAAAAAAAATGGTCATGGTTTGATTAAGTTAAAACAAGGGAATGAATTTGTATAATGTGGCCATGATTTAACTAAAATGAGGAAACAAATGAATAAAACATAGCCACAAATTAATAAATTCTTCAGGAATGAATTCTTAAGTCATGGCCATGATATCTATTTTTTATCCCATGTCATGTGTGGGGCTCTGTATATATGCGTGCAATTAATTTAACAAAGTCATTTCACGACATTGAGGTCAGTAGGATTCGAGTACTTTCACACTGAATCCAAGTGTTGATATCTTCACATTTCTTAAACACAGTGTTGCATATAGTGCAGCATTAGGAGTGTGAGATCTAGATGAGAGTGATAAGATAGCAAATGTGAAGACTGTCTCTGTAAGTAGGTTATGCCCGAGGGTTCTCACAACCGTCTTGTCTGAAACTGCCTCTGAATTATGAGATCATTGCAACATCTGCTGGTTATAGGGACTGACGCTGATGGACGGCCAGGTGTGTGTGTACATACTGTACAGATATACAAACACAGGCTCACTGCACACTGATGACAAATGAAAGCGGAAATGAAATGCAACTTGTGTCACAAGATATCCGAATAACTGTCTCAATATATTTACTCAGTCTGTGTCAGATTAAGTCATAAAATACATTAATTACAAGAGTAGAGCCCCTCCAACAGCTCCAGCTGCTCATTTGAAAAGCCACACAAAAGGTAAAATCATTGAGTTACACATATATTACAAGTTCATGTTACACATGTATTATGTTAACATAATTGTGTTTATTTATACTAGCATATTCTATATATTGTGCAACTGGCAGACACTTTTATCCAAAGTCACTTGCGATGAATTCAAAGGTTTGGGGTGAGTAAGAATTTTAAAACGATATTGAAAGAAATGCTAACCAAGGCTGCATTTATTTGATCAAAAATAGGTAATATTGTAAAATATTATTACAGTTTAAAATATCTGTTTTCTATTTTAATATATTTTAAACTGTAATTTATTCCTGTGATGGCAAAGCTGAATTTTCAGCAGCCATTACTCCAGTCTTCAGAGTCACACGATCCTTCAGAAATATGCTGAAATATGCAGATTTGCTGCTCAAGAAACATTTATTCTTGCTCTAATTATTATTATTATTATTATTACTGCTTAATATTTTTGTAGAAACTGTAAATATATATTATATATATATAGAGAGAGAGAGAGAGAGAGAGATTCGGGATTCTTTGATAGAAAGTTAAAAAGAACACCATTTATTTAAAATATATATATATTTTTTGTGACTTTAATGTTTTTACTGTCACTTTTATTTAATTTAATACATCCTTGGTAAATAAAAGTATTACCTTATTTAAATAAAAAACATAATAAACCAAGTAAAAAAAAAAAAAAAACTTTTTTGAACCCCAAATTTTGAACATTATCTCAATGTGATTATTTTGTAACATGAACATTGTAATGTAAAGTGTGACCTCCATAATGCGTTCTTGCCTTACCTCCTGTGTCCAGGGATTTGAGAGCTTTGGGCCGTTTCCAGAGCTTAGATCTGCTAATGACGGATAAGCCTTCAGCCTCTCAGATCACTCACACTGGAGGACACAGATGAGGGATGGGAATCTCCATATTTTCCAATGACCTGACTGGCTTTTGCCTCACAGCACTCACCACAGCTGTTCCCTTCATTGTCATTTATTGAATGGCTGGCTTGAAGCTTCAGGGGTTAATTAAACTTTACTTCAAAAACCTATTTTTGCCGCTAACACTCACATGATGTGCAAATATCTATACCCTCTGCAGCTCTCTGTACTGTCAGTTACTCCTTTGAGCCAGAATCATTGGTCTTTCTTCCAGATGGGATGGGTGGCAGGACTGGTTTAACATTGGCACCTGGACGGCCCGGGGAGCAGGGGAGTGTTGGCGAGACCCGCTCAGAGACTGACCGAGGAGCATCAGGGGTCAGACCAGAGTCCATGTGACCTGCGAGACATCAAACAGATATGCATTAGTCACATAAACTAGAATCTAAGATCATCTCATGAGTAGGCATAGGTATTTGAACAAACTTCTAAATAGATATGTACAATATCTATGTACAGACAGCTTCTAAAACGTAAACGTATTATGAATGTACAAACTAGATGTTAAAATGTGTAATGTATGAACACAGAGAGGAAAATGCTCTTCACCTCTAAGAGAGTCCCGGTCCTGTCCCAAAATAGACATATCCAAAGGCTCTATGTTAGGCCCTGACCCAGTGTCTGATCCCTGGGCTGGGCTTTCCGCTGAGAGTGCCCCTGCTGAGCTCCTCATGGACAAGCCAGAACTGGCACGAGATTCCTCCGAACTGAGACAGAGTGAAAGTAGAGAAAGCGAGAGATTAAGAAAGTAAAAAGAAAGTTACAACATTAAACCATTTTGCTAAGGGGCCATTTACATGACAATGTTTTCAGCCAAAAAACGGGAAACTTTTTATGCGTTTTGCCTGTTCGTTTACACGACAACTGCGTTTTGGGGACTGAAAACGCATATTTTTGAAAACGGGTTTCAAAGTGCAAGTTTTTGAAAACGCCACCATTATCGTTTCCGTGTAAACACCCAAAACGGGAATCTTTGAAAACGGTGACGTCATACGCGTGCGTAGTACGTGTTAGGTATGTAGACATGCGCAGTACGTGTCGATTTTAAAGGCAAGCGCGAACAAACATAAACAACAATGGCGGAGTACAGTAAGGCCCAATCCCAATTCTACCCCTTAGCCCTTCCCCTCCATTTCGCGCGTTCACGTGAAGGGGTAGGGGTGTCTCAATTCTCTTTTGGTTGGAGGGGTGAGGTAAGGGGAAGGGCCAGATATCCCTTCAAACAAAGATTTTTCGGGACCACACTTCAAACGAAGGGGTATGAATTATATCAGCGTAAACCAGCTTCAGCGGCAACATGGCTGCCCGAGCGAACAAAAAGACACATAAATGTAAGCATTTTTGGCATTAATAAAGATTTTAAAGAAAAGTAATCATTTGTTTTATGTTACATTCAATCGTGAGTTCATATTTACGGTCATGTTACTCAAAGAAATGTTTGCAAAAAATCGCTAATATTTGCTAACGTCATATCATTACAGACTGCATGATAGTGCCACAACATATTTTCATGTCTGATCAGGGCGATAACCCACCATAGACACTGAGGGGGCTAGTCCCCCCAATAATTAGAAATCGCTAAACCCTTTTCTTAAATATTGCCAATTCCAGAGAGAGAGAGAGAGAGAGAGATGAAAGTTGTGTGTATGCGCGTTTCACTTTTTAGAGTGAGTTTACTTCAAAAACAGCGATTTTATCCTCTCGTTGCTGGAAAATATAATGTAGAGATTCAGTATTTAAACTTATTAATAAAAGTTGTGGGGCAGCGTTGACAAGTTTCTTTGCTCCTGGATGTGTGAGCTGCGCGATCTCCGATATATATCTGATGTGTGTGTGTGTGTGTATGTCAGTAAGCAGCGCATTAATATAGAACGGTAATCAAGGGCTCTAATGCACACCAGCACACCAGTATAGGTGTGTGTATTGTAGGAGCTAGACGACGTATGATGACGTGTGACAGTATAGTAGTGGTGTCCCAATTCTTAGGGGATTATTTTCACCCCTACCCCTTGCCACTCTGTTTCAAGGGACAAGGAGAAGGGGTAGGCAGAGGGGTAGGGGAAGGGGAAGGGGAAGGGGAAGGGGTATAAAATAGAATTGGGATTGGGCCTAAGTCAGTGATCGGCTTATGATCAATGATATGGACATTATAGAAGCAATATATTCACTTCACTTTGTGTCTATTTAATACTTAATTTAACTTCCACAATAATGTAATAATGTCGTAAATGATCTTTCTCCACAAATATTGATGTAATTTCCATTTTTTTAATTGGTAAATTCATCAGCATATCATCTACTATGTTCATCTACTATGGTAAACTATGGTTTAAATGTTTGGGGTCAGATTTTTAAAATATTTTTGAAATAAGTTTCTTATACTCACCAAGCCTGCATTTATTTGATCAAAAATACAGTAAAACAGTACTGTGAAATATTACATTTTAAAATAACCGCTTTCTGTTTGAATATATTTTAAATTTAGCATTTTAGTCCTCAGTGTCACATCCTTCAAAATCATTCTAATATGCGATTTTGTGCTCCAGAAACATTTCTTATTATTATCAATGTTGAAAACAGTTTAACAGCTGCTTAATATTTTTGTGAAAACCATGATACATTTTTTTCAGCAACAGAAAATGTATTCAAAATAGAAATTTTTTGTAACATTATAAATGTCTTAAATGTTACTTTTGATTCATTTAATGAATCCATGCAGAATAAAAGTATTAATTTTTCTTTCAAAAAAATCTTACTGACCAAAAATTTTGAATAGTAGTCTAATTAATTTGACTGCAAATTTGAATTAACTAACATCCCAACAAAGTTCCTATTATGCCACAATCCTCAGTTCAGCTGAAAAGAAAATCCAAATAGCAACAACAATATGAAAATGACTCTCTCTATAGGACTCTGTTAAACACACACACACACACACACACACACACACACACACACACACACACATACACACATCAGTGCTGAATAAACAGACATCTCAAGACACCCATTAAAAGCAGGTTTTAATAAGTTTTGATTGGCATCATGTATTTTTTTAGAGAGTTGGCAATGGTCTCTTCACAGATATCCCATGATTCCACGGCCTGCATTTTCAATTGATTTCATAAAGAGCACAGTAAAATTCATAACTAGATTGCAAAGTAACAAACTCAAAATGCATATTGCTTTTCCCGGCAGTTAAGAAACAAAAAGTCACTGTTTAACACAATTTGGACTAGCACATTAGTTTGGTCATTTTTTTCCCCTAGCTAATAAGCAAAGCGGTGGTGCACCGGGCAGTCGAGGCAGCTCTGTAAGTCTCCCAGGATTCCTCTTAATGAGCTAAATTACAGTGTATTTAAATATCTTGGGGACATGAATATTTCACAGGAGCAGTCTTGTATTTCCTCGCCTGTTTAGAGTCCCTGAGCTCAAACACGGGAGAGGCAAAAGCACCGATAGTCATAAATCTGCATTTAGGTGCTCCAACACATACATCTTCCAGATGGCCTGGGGCATGTCAGCTACCTGAATGCTTTAACTTTGAGCTGAGGATGAAAACTTTGATATTTGAGCCTGGATGTGTGTAAAATGGAGATGGAGGTTATAAACATAAAGGGAGAGGCTACAAGATAAAACACGTCCTGGGAAATGATGTACACAAGGAGAGGACTTTGGGGAAAGGTTAATTGGTTTGCTGCTCTGGGACCAGAGGTCAGAGGTGAAAATGTCAAGGTGTGTGTGGCATACCTGCTGTCCTCATTGAGGTCAGGAACGCTGAGGCCAACAGGACGCATTGGGGAGGAAGAGGGGCCGGGTGGAGGCCGGGACTGAGACGCTAATGATGATGGAGCTGTGGGTGCACTCCTGTGACACACACAAACACACACAACAGTATCAGTAAAGCACCATAAACACACACACTCACCAGCCTGTGGTGATGCTTTTTGCTGAGGAGTCAAAATTTGGGCATTCTATACAAAAACACAATAGCTTGTTACTAATCTAGGCCATTGAAATGTAGCTATGTAAAACTAAATACAGTTACTAAAAAAATCAAATGGCTAAATAGTTTATCAACAAAACATAATTGAAATTTCATTGAAATATCACTAGGACTGAAATATCAGAACAAAACTTTTCAACTACTTAAAAATTAACTATTTCAAGTTTGTAGTTGATACTGTAGTTGATAAGAAGTCTCTTATGCAACCAAAATATTGTTTGATCAAAACTACAGTAAAAACAGTAATATTGTGAAATATTATTACCATTTAAAATAACTGTTGTCTATTTTAATATATGTTAAAATGTAATTTATTCCTGTGATGGCAAAGCTGAATTTTCAGCATCATGACAGCAGTTTTCAGTGTCACATTGCTCTCAATGTCAAATGCAGAAATGTTAATTCATGCGTTCATATAAAGGTGACTTGACTTGACATGATCCTTCAGAAATTATTCTAATATGCTGATTTGCTGCTCAAGAAACATTTATTATAAATGTTGAAAACAGTTGTGCTGCTTAATATTTTTCTCATAACCATGAGACGTAACTATAGGATTCTTTGTTGAATAAAAAAAGTTCAAAAGAACAACATTTATTTGAAATAGAAATCTTTTGTATTATTATAAATGTCTTATGTCACTTTTGAGCAACTGAATGCATCATTGCTGAATAAAAGTATACATTTCTTAAAAATAAATAAATAAATTGTACTGTCCACAAAATTTTGAAAAGTAGAGTATATTTATGCATGCAATTTAATTATAGATTTAATTATAGAAGTACAGTGTTGCATCATTAGCTTTTCAATGTGCTAACGCTAAATTCTACTGAAATCGTTAGTTGTGTGGTGTGCAGAGTTGTTGTTGCTTATGAAAAACATTACAAATCAGTCACTTTTGAGGCTGAATTTGAGTTAGCATGATGTCTGCCTATGCAGACAGCAAGGCAGCTCACCAGATTTTGGACCAAGTCAATGTTTTGGGGTTGGATCAGTGATCTTCTATCTCATTGTCAGTCACAGTCTTTGGGTAATGTACAGTCAGAGTTCCGTTACCTCTGAAACAGCTCGGCATAAGCACCAGGACTCTTCCCACTCAGAGCTTCCCGAATCAGCTGCTGACGTTGGTGATTGGAAGCCATTTCCTATGGAGTACAAAAAAATATTGTGTTTGCATGAGTGTGACTGTTCATTTCATTCCTATCTGCTATTCCTCGCTACGATAGCTTCTGTGGATTATATCAAGCCAATAATCATGTAAAAATATCAGAATTAGTAACTCTGACTTACTGCAGGGGTCTGCTGAGGGGTCATTTTGGCCTGGATTTTGTTCTGGTAGTTTCTGCTGTAGGAGTCCATGAGGTCAGTGGCCTCTGTCGTGTTGGCTGCCAGTAACTCGCCAGTTGAGTCTACAACAGAGTTGTCGTAAGGGCACTTGGCCATCGTGAACAGATGTCTGCTGTGGCTGCAGCAGTGAAATGCCATAGCCTCACACTGAGTACAGCTATTTACAACTATATTCTTTATAATCCTTTCGAAGTGCCCCGCAGACAAAACTGACTTCATGCAAAGGCCCCATGAAATCAAATTGTGAGTTCTGTGGTCTTTAGTCCAAGTCTGTTATTTTGTAGATGCCAACAAAATGTTATTATACTCCTAAAAACTATAAATAAATGCATAGATAAATAAAGATAAAAAAACTCTAAAATCTGAAATAAATAATTAAACAAACACTTTAAATAAAATAATTTGAATACTTTTTCAGATGAAATATCAACATTGAAAAGAACATGGCGCTTGCCAAGCAATTTCATTGGGTCTTAGTATATGGCAAAATGGGACTGTGAAAGCTCACTTGCGGAGGTGTTGTCAGGTGTGACTGAGCTGCTGTCACCTCCTCCTCCATGCTCCTCTAGACCTAGGTACTCCTTCACCAACTGTTTTAGAGTATGGTAGGCCTCAGCACGGTCATCTGATGAGCACAATAGAAGTGGAGCAATAGAAGGAGCAATTGAGTTTCCATAAAAGAAAAAAATAATAAATTTTTGAAAATGTCCTGCTCAGGCAGAGTTGTTTTATTGTCACTTAGGTGTTTCTTACAATTCACTAAGGGAAATCAAAAGTATATTCCTATAGATATATAGATAGAAGACAGCGTAATTGACCTTAATGGGTTGATAAAAGTTTGTTACCACAAGGGATGATGTTGTCAAAGAAGCCAGGTGATTCTCTGTTGATCTTGGCATACAAGTCAATGCGAGACACGGCAGTTTCCATCTGAGCGTTGCTGTAGAATCCTCTTGCTTTCAGAAAGCAGACGTAAGTATCAACAACAGTGGGGATCAGCAAGACGTAACGGGGTTCAAAATATGAGTTCTTCAAACTATACACTCCCTGTATTGGAACAAACACACAAAAACGTCCAGAATATATAACTGCTGGAGCATTTGACCCAGTTTTGTGCTTGGTCAACATGGTAGAACACGTTTTCTTGATACCATACCTCTAGTTCCATATGCACACAGCAGGCCAGACCTTCACGAGCCACACGCTCAATAGTTTCCCGCGACAGGCCATACCAATGTCCTCCGTACTGCATCGTCTGGACGAATTGACCCTGACAGTGAGAGTAAAACTGAAAAAGAGACTGTAAATGGAACATGATGGCATTGAGCTCAAATTCATCTCTTAATTGGGCATCATGGACGTTCAGCACAGATTCACTGCAGAATGACCTGAACTCTTGACCTTTGGGTTGCAAGGGAACATCGTTCTTCTCACACAGACAAACCTCTGACCCCTGTGTTCAACTGCACCTGGGTCCATTTAGCCGCTGCAATGCCGAAGTCGCTATCTGTCAAGCTTTTACTCGCACAAAGCAATTCTCAAACACATGTTTCTACATCTCTGGTCAAGATGGTTTTAAAACATAAGTACAAATCCCAACCATGCTCTAATCCTCTACACTATTTGCTTTAACAGGCCAAGAGAAAAGCACCAAGGAACGTTTGCGTCTACAGAATGCTGACACACATCTGTGTTGGTGTGATATAGGTAGGGGAGGTTAGTCTGTAAACTCGCCTCTGTCTCTTTCTCTGCTCTGGAGGCATAAGGTTATAATCACACATCAAAAGGCTTTCTTCCAGCCTCTATCAATCAATAACACTGGACTTATATAGCAACACTTAAGAGCTAAACGAGATAGTGAAGGCAAAGTCTAGGTGTGCGCTCTTCTAAGAAGCACCTGAGGGGCCTGGGGAAAAAGAGAATCTAGGGTGAATTCTTTCCCCTCTTCACATTTTTGGCATGTCATTGCTTTATAGACCAATATGGCCTGAGGAAGTCCGTTTCTCCAGATGAATGGGCTTAAAACTGTAACACTAAAAACTAAATATGACTAAAATACTGCCGAAGCAGATCAGAATATGATAAAAGTCTGGACAGAGAATTACCATTTGAATCATGTTCTGAAATTCTTCCTCTGTGACAAAGTGATAGTCTGATCCATCCTCTTCCCCATAATAGGGCCCCCTGGTGGTGTGGCAGGCACTAAAACAAACAAATCGATTAAAGAAACTCGAGATAAATTAGGACTGCATGATATATTGAAATATATATTGCGATATGGCTTAGTGTGATTATCATATGGCAAAGGATGGAATTTAATTAAACAAATATATGTGCTGGGTTTCACTCTGAAACCAACAGTGCATGTACAGTAGGCTATTTATTTGCAGGCAAGCGGCCAAAATAAAAGCTTGATGGTTTAACATTTGATAATGAAGAAATCAAGACATAAATAGTACTATAAAAATATTATTAATTAATAATTTGGCAGTATGATTTTATTTACCACAACAAAAGTATTGTTGAAATATATTTCTTATTTTATTCTTATTTTTATTTATTTTTTCAATATATTTATTTAATAACAATCCTAATAAATGTATAATATTAATAATAATTATTATTATTTTAAAGTCATATTTAATGGGTCGACTGTGGGAATTTTGCCTAAGAAAAATCAAGTGGAAAGTTTTTCCAAATCATTCAGCCCCAAAAGTATGGTTCACACAAAAAAGTCTTCAGAGTAAAAAGTAAAAAAAAAAAGGCTTTTTATATAATTATTTTATGTTCTATGCAGTTGCACACCCCAACAGAAAACACTCAAGAATGATTAATAATTCTATTCAAATATATATTCACGTCATCTTGAGAAAATTCCTGTATTTGTTTTATATTGCAATACATATCGCAGAAAAACAAAATATTGCAATGTCATTTTTTCCCAATATTATGCAGACTTTGAACAAAATATCACATAACACAGTACAAATAACGTACAAATTAATATTTCATTTGTTTACAAATTCATATTTTAGTGACTTTTATAATGCACTCCAAACTTACCCATAAGCAAAATAGTCACTGAATTCCTGGCACAGCTTATGGGCTAGTTCCCTCTTCCCACAGGCCTGAGGGCCAGTGAGGACCAACATGGGGTACGGAGCATCCAGACTGGGGAGAGTACTTGTGGAATAACATGTGAAAATGCATATTAGCTAATGCTGTTCTTGTGAACCGTGCTATTGAACTTCCTGTGAGTTCAACCATGTAGTTTATAACCAACTGGGTGACTTCAAATAGCCTCGCTACACAGCTCCAGATTCATTTTAGTTCAGACTTGAGCGCTGTGAGTGGTTTGAAGGGCTTTCTGCTTGAGGGAAGTGGCCTTTGTGGACTAGACACGCTCATAAAATGAAGAGGAAAGTGGATCGAAAAGTTGTACCTGTCAAAAATAACCTGTGGTTGCATGAGCTGGTACATCAAGTGGGTCATGTGATCTCTGGCTGCGATCACCTCCAGAGGAGGGTCGTACTTGTTCACAGCAGACACCTGAAAATGAAAGACAGGAATGGGACTCACTACTCAACCCTGATATATAGTCATTCAAATATGTGCTTTATTTTCCAACAAACTTTCAGAGCTTTCAAGTTACTTTCAAGTTCTTTTCTGTTAAATTCAGCCCATGAACCATGAACCTGCCAACAAATTGCTCTTCAAAATATATATACATATATATTTTGTACAAAATAGGCTTCCTCCATCTCAAAGCCATAAACAGCACTTCACTTTTTAGAAAGTAAAGATGTAAAGCAACCGTTCCTTGTACTCTAGATCACACAATCACCTTCTCCTCAGCAGTTACAGTGTGTTGATCCAAAAGTATGAGATGCTGAAGGAGAAATATCACAGCAAGTCTATAGTCTTCTTGGTCCTGCAAGGAAGTATTTAGCATTAAGTATAAGGTGATGACATTAAGCCCAGTGTTACCTGTGTTGTGGTGTTCAGATGTTTATGGTGCCCTCACCTGCACTGGGTTTCTGAGGAGATTAATTTCTCTCAACAATATCAGGTCATGCAAATGTGCAGCCTCCTTTACCTCACTGATCTGATACACAAAGAACAAAAAAGAGAATTATTTGTTGAGTGTAATATCTAGTCTAATGCCACATATACACTCTCAGAAACTCTCAGAACTTCAACAACTTTCCACTGGGGCAGAACCTTCAAAGGGAGATCTGAGTACCTTATTTATCCATAACAGTTCATAGTAGTACTTTAAGGGTATATATTACCACTCTAAGGTACTATTTTTTTTCTGGTAGATTTTAGATCTTTCTAACCATTTTCACTTGGTTAAATTGATTCCTTTTAGTCTGTTATGCTCTGAGGTATAACTTTAGAGCCATCTGCATAATATAATATGACAGGAATCTGACAGCTCCTTTACCAGATTGCTCTCAAGGTTGATGTTTCCCAGGAAATGGAGATTCTGGAGACCTGAGAGGCTTTGAATCCGGTTACAGGACAAATCCAAAACCTGCAGGTTGCGTAGAGTCTGAAGATTCTCAATCTTCTGTATCACATTCCCCCTCTTAAAAAACACACACACTCAGGTCATGCAAATGTGCAGCCTCCTTTACCTCACTGATCTGATACACAAAGAACAAAAAAGAGAATTATTTGTTGAGTGTAATATCTAGTCTAATGCCACATATACACTCTCAGAAACTCTCAGAACTTCAACAACTTTCCACTGGGGCAGAACCTTCAAAGGGAGATCTGAGTACCTTATTTATCCATAACAGTTCATAGTAGTACTTTAAGGGTATATATTACCACTCTAAGGTACTATTTTTTTTCTGGTAGATTTTAGATCTTTCTAACCATTTTCACTTGGTTAAATTGATTCCTTTTAGTCTGTTATGCTCTGAGGTATAACTTTAGAGCCATCTGCATAATATAATATGACAGGAATCTGACAGCTCCTTTACCAGATTGCTCTCAAGGTTGATGTTTCCCAGGAAATGGAGATTCTGGAGACCTGAGAGGCTTTGAATCCGGTTACAGGACAAATCCAAAACCTGCAGGTTGCATAGAGTCTGAAGATTCTCAATCTTCTGTATCACATTCCCCCTCTTAAAAAACACACACACATATATATACAATTATCATTTCAATTACGTAAAGAACAGTAACTCTAAAGCTCTGCACATGATCTGCAGGGTCATGTGCCATTTCTGCCTGGCTGTGGCTGTGTGATTGACAGGTGAGCTCAGGAAATTAAAGGCTGATGGGTAAGGACTGACAGGCGAACATCTGGTAAGATGTAGCATGTGCATATCAATGAACGAGAGGCTTTCCGTACAGCCTACGCCTGTCTCACCTCACTTTCCAACCCTTGTATTGGGTTTGAAATCAGGGTACAATGATTATGGCTGGGCTCAGGGTTATTGTGGTTAACAGAAACTAAAAAGCATATATATTTTTGTTGCTTTAAATAAAATATATGTTAACTGAAATAAAATAAAAGTCAAACTAAAAAAAACTATAGACACGTTAAAAAACAATAATTAACAATAAAATGACAACAAAATTACTAAACTTTAACTAAAATTAAAAGGAAAAAGGAAAATACAAAAATAAAAACAAATTCAAAATATAAAAAAAAAATAATAATAACACTGGTCGGAGTCAGCTTGATCAACTTGATCCACTGGATTCAATGCAATTCAGCAAAAAAAAAAAAAAAAAATGCAGGGAATGTTTTTT
>NW_015536503.1:969826-971945 GCF_001515605.1 Sinocyclocheilus anshuiensis | reverse complement strand
AAAAAAAAAAAAAAAAAAATGCAGTGTATGTTTCTTTGAAAAAAGTGTCTGTAGCTGAGAAACAGACATAGCAAAATACATTAAAACAGTTTTTAAAAAGTCAGTTTTTATTTTGGGTGTGTGCAGCTGTCTTTAATGATAATTGTGGTTAAATTGACCGTGAAAACATCACAAATGAAAAAATTTTGTACGCACATTCCACAACCCATCAGAGTGTCGACACTTTGCAAGCATGCTCATGACCCTAAATAACAAAAACTAACAAAATTTTAAGAAAAACATTCTAGGGTAACCAGTATTTCTAGCAACTCAAAAAATGAAAAGCGTAAAATTGACCCGTAACCTATTACAGGGGCTAGAAAGATTCCAGCTTCCCAAGCCTTGGCCTTATAATACCCCCATGCCTGGCGCAGAACAGCAGGGGATGGCGACCACGAGGGGCTCTGGAAGATCCAGATCCAAAGTGTGATGGGTGTGAGCGGAACAGGCTGACAGGCGCACGCTGTTCAAGGTCTCAGAGCAACGGGGGAGGGGCGACAGACAGGTTCAGTATGTGGGAGGGTGTGTTTTTTTTTTTTAACAGGGTCCAGGCTCTCTAAAGCCAGCAGCTTGGCCTCATGGGGACGTGGACACCAAAGGACGCGGCGCTGCTGACGATGAAGAATCTCTTTGATAAAGGACAGCATAAACATCCTTCAGCTGAGTGGCAAAGGTCTGGTGGCACGCTGGCCTACCATATGGCGGGCTTCAACACCAGGCTTTGTTATATTTTCCGAAAAGGCTGGCGCTTAATCATTCATACTGTCTGAAAAACACACAGTTAGGGGATGGTTTGGGAAAAAAGAATAACTGTCAGTGGTATTAAAACGGCAGGAGGACGTGCCAAAACAAGAGGCTGTAGTGTTGCCCACACTATCACAGACAGAAAGCGTGGTAACCTTTCTGAAAGTGTTGACACAACAACATAATCTGGAAGAGGATGACAGGTGATGGGGAGATACTATGGGTGAGCAGAAAAATATGTCAACAGGTTTTGCAGGCTGACACTAATTAATCCAACAGAGACTCGTAAACACTTTGAGGAAAAACAGAAAAGACCTCTCATTTCTGCATTCCAATCTCAAATGAAAATCAAGCGTGAGTACATTTATTTATTGCCCCATCATGAAGAGTGTGACATATTTTCCCAAACAGAAATGAACATTTTATAGTTACATATTCAATACCTGTCCTGCCGTACCATTGTTCATTTCTCACCTCAAAACACACATTAATTAATCTGCAAACTTGCTCTTAACAAGTAAATATACTTTATGAAATACATTCATATTTTATACCTCTCTGTTCTTATTAATCATCGGGAATAAATTAGCTGTGTTAAATAGGCGTTGCTGTAATAAATGGTGAGTGTGTATTTGTGTTTAAGAGGGCTGACAGTACCAGGCAGAGCGTTCTGAGGGGCAGATGGTCCAGACCCCTAATGCGGGAAATCTTGTTATGAGCCAGGCTGAGGTGTGAGAGCCTTTTGCACTTTTCCAGCCCCCTGATGGCACTAAATGAATTATCTGAACAGCAAGGCACAGTCAAAGAATGTTTCATACACTTGCTTTTAACAAATCAATAGTTTTGTCAACAGAAGTCAACATAAATCAGTTACTTTTATTAGGCATCTTAGCCAGGCCTTAGTGATATCGCTATTTATCAGCAGTGTTGGGAAGGTTACTTTGAAAATGTAATAGGTTACAGATTACAAGTTACCCTATTTAAAATGTAATAGTAGTGTAACTTTTTTAATTACTTTATTAAAGTAATGTAACTGATTACTTTTGATTACTTTTTGATTACTTTTCTAAATTTCTAATGAATGTTTTCAACTGTTAATCATTTTCAAACATTTACACCATGCAGGGTTAACCTTACAGCATGTGCTCAACAATGATTACTGTCAGACTTTCAAAATCCTTCATCACTTGAATTAAGATGATAATAACTGAACACATCCACTAAAAAAAAATCAGACTTTAGTACCGCCTTTTACTTTGAGATTGATCTGAAGTTCAATGCAGATTTAAAATCATAAGAAATAGTTTACTGATACTGTTTTTGAAACCAAATCTTC
>NW_015536503.1:950933-969703 GCF_001515605.1 Sinocyclocheilus anshuiensis | reverse complement strand
ATTCATTTGTCTTTTTGCGGCTTAATATTCACAGACACTATAGTCCATATTGCGTTTTGATTCAAGTGTACTGACCTACTTTTGATTTATTCGTCCAAAATGTGGCATATTCCTTGACATTCCGCGTAATAGGAGTTCCGTTTTTATGACTGGATTCTACAAACCACTCCGTGTTTTCCGCATCGCGGCCGTATGTCTCATATTTTAGAGTAGTCAGTGCAATTTGGGAAAGAAATCAATTAAATCTGAATGTGGACGCGTGTAAATATTCAAATGTAACCCCCTTTGTAATCGTTAACATTTTCATAAGTAACTGTAATTAAATTACACATTTTTTCGTAGTAACTGTAACTGATTACAGTTACATTTATTTTGTAATTAAATTACGTAACGCCGTTACATGTAACTAGTTACTCCCCAACACTGTTTATCAGTGCATGCTATTTAAAATTCTGGTAATTTTATTTTCGGCTGACGTCACGAGTTCCTATTTTTCATCCAGCTAGCTTCATTTTGGTATGTGACACCCACTTATCCTACTCTAATTGATTCCCAAAAGCAATGGTGCGTTCCATTTGTACACGGAAGTCTGAAATTCTGAGTTCCCAGTAGGAACTATTAACTGAAATGCCTCCTTAAGTCTGAATTGTGACTCAGAATCTCAGAGGAACCACAACAACCCAAGCATCAACTTAAGTGAACCAGTAGTAATATATGGTTAATTAACACTTCTGTTTGTCTGTGTCTCAATAAACCTGTTGGTATTATCCAGCTTTATCTGTGTTTTTATCAACCAGTATTGCTAACAATGGAGGCATCCATCTTGGTTTTCCGACTTGTGTACAAGAATGCAGTCAACTCGGGTGTGACGTCATTCCCATCCGACTTCTGAGTTAAATGGAACACAGAGACAGCCCTGCCCTATATTATTTTCACTCTGAATAGCCTGTTTTACTTGGAAATACAATAATGAAGTAAAATTAATTGCGAAAGATGTGCTTTGTAATCTTCAAAAGGATACAGTCAAGAATCAGTTTGGTCAAAGTGGAATATGCAGAAAGATCCTTCATTACTGACATCTGGTTATGTGAGAAATTGACCTCCTTTAAAAAAAAAGAAAAGGACAGTATATAAACATCAGTAAAAGCCCAAAAACCTAAAAATGACATGAAGAAATTTTTGAACCATTTAAATTACAATAACCCTCCTTAAATGAGGAAAAAATCTGTATTTAAGTAAAAAATTTAAAACATCTAACTTTAATTAACAGTAAAACATCTCCGAGACCCAGTGAAGTTACTCTTCATTCACTCTTGCATAAGAAAGCTGAACCTCACATGACATCACATTATCCCCTCTGTAGTAAATTGAAGCACCTTGAGATTTTTTGGCGGCTGGAATCCAAAGAAATCGGTGAGTTGGTTGTGGGAAGCATCCAGTATGATGAGGTGTGGCATGTGACTCACGCAGGATAGATCTACCAGTCACAAAAAATTAGGCGGAAAGAGCAAGAGAAAGATGGATGACAAGCATCCACACAGCTGAGATTATTTATCCCGCTACCAAGCAACCATGAAGGGCACGGATGAAAAAAAAAAAATCCGGCAAACATTTTCAACGAGGATATTAGAGCAAATATCTACATTAGTGGAAGACAAATATGACGGGGTCCGAAACATGACAGCAAATTTCATTTCACCGTATAGTTTTCTTGTAACACAAACATTAAACTGGTGTAAACCTACCTTTGATTTTATTGTAGGGAAGCTCGAGCTTTTGTAGATAGATGTAATTGCATAAAATGGAGACATTTTTCAAGTCTTGCCCCTGTGGCCAAACACAATCAGAAATTCAGTTAAGGTGAAAATAAAATGTAATCCGGTAAAACCCTGAAACTAGAGGAGAGTATGACACATTAGAAAAAGGATGTAAACTAATTTGGAGGCCACTTTTGTCTCTCCCTCTCTCCAGCGAAGTCATGCAACTAAACAATATCTGGAAAAATATCCGTGGTTCCGGAAAAATATATTGATATTCTACCCTGGAGCTCTGTCGCATAAGCCTGGGAAATTTTATATGGAAAATATCAATTGTTGCATAGTGATGTAACAGTCTCAGTGTGTGTGTGTGTGTGTGTGTGTTTGTGGATCACACTGTGGGGAGCAAATGTTCCCACAAGGCCAGTAAATCCACTCACATTGTGGGGACCAGCCGATAGAAATCAGCTTAATAAACATACTAAATAATGTCTTAACCCGTTAAACAATCAAAACAGCTAGTGACTGTATGCGCTTTATGCATAAAAAAACTATCAATAACTTCTCAATTGTTCAATAAAAATCAATAAAATATAAATTCATATTTTTTTTTATTATTATCAGGCATGTGAGAGGAAAAGGGGAATAATAATAAAAAAATGCAATCTGTAATTTTATCATTTGAATTCAGCTACTATTCAAAATGTTGCTCTACTGTTATCACAAATGTAATAATAGTATTACATCACTTGCTCACCAAAGGATCCTCTGCAGTGAATGGGTGCCGTCAGAATGAGAGTCCAAACAGCTGATAAAAACATCACAATAATCCACAAGTAATCCACATGACTCCAGTCCATTAATAAACGGCTTGTGAAGTGAAAGTGTCTGAAATAAACAAATCCATTATTATCAGCTTTTTATCTGCTGTTTGGACTCTCATTCTGACGGCACCCATTCACTGCAGAGGATCCATTGGTTAGCAAGTGATGTAATGCTACATTTCTCCAAATCTAAACAAATAAATATTAAACAAATATTAAATCAATATAAAAACAATGCAAGTCAATGAAAATCCCACAATAACAAAAAAAAAAATCAATGTGTGTGTGGATCACTCACTTGCACAGAGAGGCATAGGTAAGTGTGCTGGAGTCCTGTAGCCGACTGTCCCAGGTTGGACAGGCATTTATACACCTGGTCCTCCGTTAATTCACCATCATTCTCCATTTCATGCAAAAGAATAAAGGAAATGTTGGCTACAATGAGTCAAGTATCTAAGGAAACTATATCATAAATGAGTAAATAGTCATGTTTGAGTGCTGTTACCTCCATTGTTATTGTGTGTATTGACTGTGCCTCTCTTCTGCTGCTGTTTCTATGGTCTCCAGTCTCCAGAGAGCAGCGCTTATTGCTGGAGAAAAGGAGGAATCTGACATGTCCAGCTTAAAACATACGCCAAAGATTAATTATTTGACTCCATTAATTACGAAAACTTTTTTTTCCTAAATAGACGCTAGTAAAGGCGGACTTTCTGCGAGAAGCTTAAATAACCTCGAGTTGCACGCGCATCGGTTGCCTGGTTACCAACAGTACATAAACTAAAGTAGCGCCAGGCGTTGTGCACAAGCGCATGACTGGTACGCTACGATTCAGTTATCAGCGAAGCTAAGCTAAAATCTGACTCAAGTTCTTTTAAAGCATGTTAATAAATGCATGTATAATAAATAAATACCTTCAAACCTTTTGTAATACATAAGCTATTATACTTTGTATTACACAATTATACATACTGTATACACACACACACCGGCATTTCTATCATTATGGGGACATCCCATAGGTGTAATGATTTTTCTACTGTACAGTCTGTATAGTCTATCCTTCTACACCAATGATTTATAAGCTTGTTTCTTCATAGGGACCAAAAAAAAAAAAAAATCCCCACAAGGTCAAAATTTACTGGTATTAATTTATTTGTGGGGACATTTGGTCTTCATAATGTAGGCAGGGAATACAGTACACACACATGCGCACACATTTTATATCATGTAAAAATGATATTACATCTAAGTATTGAATACATGTATATAATGTATTCTTCAAAAATAATCTATTATTTTTGTTAGTATCTGTGTTATCAGATGTTTTCCCTGAATTGTTGACAGCACATTCATCAAGTGAAACATATGAATAAAGTTCTAACGTTAAATGAAATTAAACTCACTTGTGAAATATACAGATGATCTTGTTTTTGTTATATTCATTTATTTTCACTTTGACATTACCATTGGCAAACTTCACTTTGAATCCAGTAGTCCAGGGCTGTGAGAGGTTCCTCAGGATGAAGGACTTGTATAAGCAGTTAACTGAAATTTACAAGCATGTACATGAACACCTCAAATGTTATTAAAAGCTACACACAAAATACATACTAAAAATACACAGAAACAAAGGCATGAAATAGTGTTGCTCTGACATATTTTGTGCAAAGAACATCAGATTCTCTTGCAGTAATGTCTAAATGAATTATAGTTGAATTATAGTTGCACGGTATAATGCTAACAGAAGTGCTTGAGTCAGTCGCTTCATTTAAACAGCATTGCGGACCCGATAATGACTTAATCACACAAATCCACACACTTCTGTCCTTGCCTGTATGAGTTTAGTAAGGCTCCTCTCACTAGATGCATTACAGGCATAATAAAATAAGGCAGACATGACATTTCTAATGTCTAACCACTGCTCTAAAACATCTTCAACATTCACACACAATTTTAATGTGCTAAGAATATGAAAGATCACCGCTGTGTTTCTCTCTGTGGCAACCTGGTGGCAATTATTGATTCGAGTGGTTGAGTCATTTTGATGGATTGCTCGGATGGCTTCCTGCTTAACGCATGTGCTCTGTATCAATGGCTTTCTCTCTTGCTCTAGTCTTCATAATTAATGAACTAAAATAGCCTAGAACAGAGCATGAGTGATCTGTGGGGTTTTGTGTCTGTTTGAACAAGGAATAAGAGGTTCAGATTCAAATGAAAGCAGACACAGTCAAAGGGAAGATAGTGAAAGTGTCATTCGACATTTGAAGCAATATTCGAATATATATCAACACCAAGGCTTAGAAACTAATTTCTTTGCCTGTTTAAACAACCAGGAAATCCACTGTTAATAGTGATGTCATAATAACATCATGACATCACAATCAATGACTATGTACCTATGTCATGACAATTAGACCTGCAACGAGTAGGGAGAAATTTAAGAAATGCTGAATGAGGTTAGCGATTCCTATTTCCTCTCGAGCAAAAAGAACAAATCAACAAGTGGCAGACAAGCAGTTTCTTTTTTTCCCCTGATAAAAAAGCCTGGCGTTCTAATCTGGCATCTGTTATTCCAAGCACAAGCTCCGGGCTGGGCAGCGAGAGACGGCGCACAAGAAGATTCTATAATTGAGAGCAGAGGTTTGATAAAGTAAGAAAATGAGATGAAAATGTCCCTAAGCTACAATGAGTGAATCCCTCCTCTCGCTCTGAAACGTGTGGCCTGGTTTAACCAGAAAAGATACAAGGGATTCATTTATTAGAACATGTCTGTGTGTGCATTTGTGTGCACAAAGCCCTGGTCAGAAATGCATCTAACAAATACTGGAAAGCAAGAAAATGAAATGAAACCACTATAATGTTTGCTTGAAAGTGTGACTTGACTCAAAGCCTGTGACAGTAATGAACGGCAGTAACGTGGACCCTTTCAGAGTGTTGGTAGATATAGTTTAAATATGTGTGTCTAGACTGTAGTGATCTTCTTATCCTTGGTAGCCTGTTTAATGGCAGCCTGTTCGCATATGATCTCTTTGAGGCGCTGCAGCCGCATGTTCTGCACGGTCAGGTCTCCCACGCCAGTCTGGCTGCGGTGGAGGAGACTCAGAGCATTGATGTACTCCAGCTCTGTGTAACGCACCCCTTGATCAACCACCAGGTTTAGCAGCTCGTCGGCTGTATTATACAGCATCTCATAGTACTGCCTGCAGAGAAAAACACAGAGAGAGAGAGAGCTGGTGTTATTTCAGATGATGGCATATGATAGCATCTCTCTGAAACAAGGTGGTGAAAGTGTTGCAGAACTTGATTCATGTGATTCACCACACATTTTTGCAATTGCAAAAGTTTATTTCATTAAATATCAATTATAAATATAATTTCTGACACTTACAAAAATATTATGTAGCTTAAAAATAATGAATAATAAAAAAGCAAAACATAAATAAAAGATTTTGTATCATATTCATATCATATTTTGTTTGTAAAATAAATGTATATATGTATAATAAAATATATAAAAATTATCATTTTTAAGCAGCATATTATATTTATAAAAATAAAAATATATTATAAAATATAAGTTGTTTTTATATATATATTACATTCATTACATATTTATATATAAATACATTTATTAAAAGAAATATATTCAAACTTTATTTTTAGCAATGTATTATGTTTTTAAGTATCTAAAATATACTTATAATTGACATTAATCACTAAAAAAAACTAAAATGTAATTTAAAATCTTTGTAAAATGAAAATAAATTTGAAAGCTACAACTCTGTGAGAGCAATATAAATTCATGAAAACTTTTATCTGAAAATTATGGAATATGGTGTAAAAAACTTAATTTAATATTAATCAACAATTTATCAACAACTGAAATACTGATTCTGAACTATCACAAGTTATTCTCTCAAGTCTGACAAAGCTGTTAACAGTTGGTGTTTGCAAAACAAAATAATGTAAAAAAAAAAAAGTGGTTAAAAATTGAAAAAAAAAAAAAAAATGTTTAAAACATTTGATACATCAAAATATTTTAAGCATGTTAATTCTCATAAACACAAATGAACAACAAAATGTTGTAACGAAAGAATGTAAGCATGAAAATAATGCAACAAAATGAAAGTTCTGTCAATAGAGCTGAAACTCTTTTACACTGGCCTTACTGTTCCTTATTGTGAAGCCATGCATTCACAAAACTTGAGAACATCAGACCATTTTTCCATGAACTCTTTGGCCCAAACATGCTGTTGACCAATGGAATGGAACAACATGCATTAAACATTAGACATATAGTTCAAGGAGACCACTTACTTACACATGAGTATGCATACAGACACCCACACAAAGGACTTATAACTTCTGTTTCTGCAGAAGAGGCACATTTGTAACAGGGGTGATAAGAGCTGAATGTGTTTTGACCCCATCAACGCAGACGACTCCTCCGAATCTCTCTCTCATGCTGCATTACTCAGACACATAGAAAAGGCCTTAGCCAGCAGGACTCTCTCTAACTCCCCTATCAAGCTGGCACACTCCTCCAGGTGCTCAGAGACTTCTGGCTGCACTCGAAATGAGCCGAAGAGCCCATTTTACACAACCTCTCGCTTTAAAGGTGCTCCGTACAGAGCAAACACTGGCAGAAATGGACAATTTTAGTCTTTTCATCATGGAGCACATGTAAATTTTAAAGCCATGTCAGGCATCATAAGGACCTGAGGTTATGAACTTCTGGAGATATTACATTTCTGGAGAACCATGGATATGCTTCATGGCTGCGATTTCTACTATAGTACAAATATATTCTACTGAAACAAGGTTATGGCATATAATTTGTCACTTAGCATTAGTTTTACAGACATTATATACTAAATCATGTGGCTTTTTGTGGACAAATTACTTTAAGAAAAGAGTCTTTCGAAAAGAGTAGAGGTGTGACTTCGGCATCCTGGCCAAATTTGCCCATTGGCCTCTGATCATCATGGCCTCCTAACAATCCCCATATCTACTGATTGGCTTCATCACTCTGTCTCCTCTCCACCAATAAGCTGGTGTGTGGTGGGCGTTCTGGCGCACTATGGCTGCCGTCGCATCATCCAGGTGGATGCTGCACACTGGTGGTGGATGAGGAGATACCCCTGACAATGTAAAGCGCTTTGAGTGCCTAGAAAAGCGCTATATAAATGTAATGTATTATTATTATTATTATTATTATTATTAAGTGACTGGACTTGATTCAATGCTGTAAATAAAACAAATATTATAAATATTTCAGTCTTTCTACTTTAAAATTTCACATTTCTTTGTAATTAATTGTGAAATTTATTAGCAATTTCTGTATGAAAAATGTTTCTTCACCAATTTTTTTTTTCAGTGTAGAGATTTGGAGGTATTTTTTTTTTACTTAGGCCAGTAATAAACACCTAGAAGCCACCTAGCAACCGTAACACAGCTCAAATTTACTTCAGGAAATCTAAAAATCTAGAAGTTGTTAGGCCAACTTTACAGTCTAAAGGCCTTTTCATACTGAATTAAATATCTCAGAGATCTGCTGTCTTCTACTAAACCTTCTTGGTGAAGAAGATTTTCTAAGTACTTGGAAATAATGGTTTTGCCCTTGCACCTCTAAAATGCTGAGCTCTAATGCTGCAGATTAACACTAACATGAAAAATCAAATGATCACAGAATATTCAGCCAGTAAAATAAAATACATGTTCAACCCAAAGACGCTGAAAAGGTTGCCAAAAAGTGTGAATGTGAGCACAAGTGCACCTGCAGGACAGAGAGAGGGCAGTTCCATTAACCCACATTCATCTCTGACACTGAAAAACACAGCCATTTATAACAGTCCTGACAGTACAGTGTCCCAGTAACCCTTCCTGTGCCAGGGCGTTAATCCACCAGACCTGGGCTGTCTGCTCATTAGAGCTCAAAACAGGACAATCTCATATACAACACTTCATTTGGCATAAAACAGCTTAATTGTCCTAGCACAAAAGATTCAAAACTCACCTGTTTAAACAGATAGTATACTAATTTTTATTTTTATTTTTATTTTAAGAAAAATCCAGACAACTCTTACATAATATGAGAACATATGAATATATGATATAATATAATATACAGTCTTGTATACAATTGCAGTATTTATTAATATTTTGAGTAAGCTTTTATTTTTATATTTCAAGTTTTGATTTGAATTTTAGTTTAAGTTTTTGTAATTTTGTTGAAATACAATATAAAAACAAACTTTTTATTTCAGCAAGTTGCCAAGGCTTAATTTCTCATTTTAGTTTAACTTGATGTACTAAAATAAGTAAACTAAAAGTGAAATAAAATTAATAAAAACTATTTAGGAAAAAAAAACTATAAAAAATAAAACTAAAAAAATAAATAATCCCAAACATAAATACTAATTAAACAAATTAAAACAGGAAATATAAAAATTAAAACTGATTCTAGACAGACAGCCAGACAGGCAGATAGGCAGATAAGATAGATAGATAGATAGATAGATAGATAGATAGATAGATAGATAGATAGATAGATAGAAATAATATCATAGTATTTAAAGATATTAAAAATAACACTGGAACACAAACTCTGGAGCTCATATAATACTACTATATATATATATATATTTATATACTGTATATATATATATATAAACAGTACTCAGCAAGCAATTTCATGGGGTCTTAAGTCAACATAAAGAGGGCATCTGGCAATTTGTGAGCTTCTGTATGTTTGTTTGTTTGATTGGTGTGCCAACTATGACATTCTCCACACTTCATTTCACACACATTTAAAAGCATTTAGGGAAACGGCGACGAGTTGCTAATCTGATTAACTCTCTTTTAAGACCACCTCCTTTCCTCTCCTCTCCCAATCCTCTCTCCCATTAGAAGATAACAAAGAGCAGGAACTTCTCACACATTGAACCTGCACCTGTGTGTGTGTGTTCTCTCTGAGTGCCATTAAGTTTTAATTAGACTGTTTCTGTGTGTACAGTAGTGCATACAAAGGGTATTAAGCTAATTTATGATGCATGCAGCGAAGGACGCTGGGAGATGTATGTTGGCGTGAAGGGAGACAGTGGAAAAAAACTTGAATCAGCACAATTCATTTCCTCCAATTTCCAGTATGTACAATATTAAAGCCATTAAGGGCTGCTTCTGTCAGCGCAATCTCAGCAACACATTAGTTAGCAGCTGAGAGAGAGAGAGAGAGAGCAGGCAAGATGCCCCTCTCCATCAAACAGAACACACATACTTGTCACCACAGTAACAAATGCCAATGCTTTCCGTGCAAAAGAGCATATAAGGCTTTCAGGACATTTCCTCCTGCATGCTTGACAGGTCCGATTTTCCTGTTAATGGGAACATTTTGCAGATGGTCTGCTCTTTCATCAGCTGCTCTGTTCTAAATCGAGGTGAGACTTTTAGATGAGGCAGTCTGACCCTGGTCTACATATTAGATAACACCTCAACAGAAGGAGTCTTGGGATAGGAGGAAGAACAGGCTCATAAACGGTTCGTAGACTGTCGCTGGGCTGCTGCTGCAGTAGATGTAGAGCTGGACAATATTCTTCAGCTTTCAATTCAATTAACCATCATTTCAACCCAACAGCAGTTAGTCAAAAAGATTCAAAATGTGTAAAATAATAAAATAAAAATGTTAAAATATTTCAGAACGGAAAAAAGGAAATAAGAACAATTTTTACTTAAGTGCCACTGTGTCAATACATATTAATAAACAGTCAAATGTATTTATATATATATATATATATATATATATTTTACTACTTATTTCAATGCATAAAAATGGCCCACAGAGACTTTTGTGAGCATTTCTGTGTGATGATGCAAATTAATTACTGAATTTATATATATTTTATCACTGAATCACTGAATCCCGAACAGATTCATTGAAATTAAACAACGCAGAATTAAACAAACTTAATTTCAACAGGCTTATAAAAAGCACATGAAAATCCTTGCAATAGTCACAGTGTTGCTTGAAGTGCCTATATTATGCCGTTTCGAATATTGTCTTTCATGCAGTGTGCAATGCAGCTGTATATGAATGTAAACGATCTGCAAAGTTGTAAAGCCGAAAGTGCACAATAATTAAAGTTATTGTCTCCCAAAAGAAAGAATCATCTCTGAACAGCCGAAACGAGTTGTCAGTAATTCAAAACTCACTTCCGTGACAGCTACACGTCACGGGGGAACACATTTGCATAATGCACGCCTATATTCTGCGTTGGCCGGCCACGAACTTGACCCAGCCCTCAAACACTGTAGCTTGTTTGTGTGAAAAACATCATGTCGAGAAGACGCTGTGTCCTACGCTGTGAAAGTAAATTTGTTTTATTTTCACTTCCGAATGATGAGGCTACAAAGAATCAGTGGTTAAAATTAGGCCTGGGCGATAAAACGGTATCGATATTTATCGACAGTACACCTTCTTCAATATCGCTAGAAAAAATGTTTGATATAGTGCACGATATAGGCACGTACTATGAGTGACGCAGACAGCACACACAAACACATGCTGAAATGAGTGCTGTGCCTGCCTGTGATGAGGAGATTGTGAATAAAGAATGAATATTAGTCGAATTTAAAATAAACATTTGCATTTGAATGTTAGGAGTGCGTCAGGGAGCGTCATCTGTGGCGCATGAGATGCAGTGATGATGATGTAAGTGACGTTGTTCGAGATGCACCGCTGCTGTGTTATGCATTCAAAATATTAGAGAAATATAGAAGCTCAATGCGGAGAAGATCTTAATTGGGTTAAAACTGAAACCAAGCCATTCACACAGAACGCATATTCAGCTAATTTTTTAGACTGGCAAATATGACTGCTGCACTCGCGTCTCACACAGATGTATAGAAAGCTATGCAAAGTTAAAACGGTTTAAACTTTTAGAAAACACGTCACGAATTTGTGGAGGTTTATTCATTTTCATGAAATGAGATATTTGTTTAATTTTTAGTGTGTTTGATTGTTAAAACAAAAAATATTTGTTGTTTGTCTCAATAAATTGTGTTAATTACAAATACAGTGGTTAAATTTAAACATTTTTTTTTCCTATTGCTTTTTGTTTTAAAAAAGGTTATAAAAATTTTCCAATAATTATCGATACCAAACGATATGAAACATTATATCGTTGATAAATTTTTTAGCTATATCGCCCAGTCCTAGTTAAAATTCATTTTTTCCAATGTACCACATCAGTACAACCCCAATCATTTTTTGTGTTTGTATTTTACTGACGGTCTCATATGTTTTTAAATGCAATCTGTGTGATCGGCGATTTGGCTCTTTGTATTAGGCTAAGCAATGCATAAATACATGATGCTGTTTTGTTCATAATTGTTTATGCAATTTACGAAATTATGTTTGATTTATGAGTTAATTTAGACGTAATTAACGGTTTTTTTATAGACCGTCATTTCTTTGCGTTGACAATTTAATGCGTTGCATTATTTTGCTCATTGCGCCCTCCTGTGGCCTCGTGATACAAGCCAAATGTTTCCTTAAGACCTATTTACTCTGCATATAAAACATTAGAAATTAGATATTTGTTTAATTTTTATTGTGTGTTTGATTGTTAAAACAAAAAATATTTGTTGTTTGTCTCAATAAATTGTGTTAATTACAAATACAGTGGTTAAATTTAAACATTTTTTTTTCCTATTGCTTTTTGTTTTAAAAAAGGTTATAAAAATGTTCCAATAATTATCGATACCAAACGATATGAAACATTATATCGTTGATAAATTTTTTAGCTATATCGCCCAGTCCTAGTTAAAATTCATTTTTTCCAATGTACCACATCAGTACAACCCCAATCATTTTTTGTGTTTGTATTTTACTGACGACTGCTTCTCAAATCTCGGGGAGTTCATCGCAGGATTCACAAACGCTTGCTCTTGAAAGATGACTCAGTACCCAGTTTATTTGGACCAGCTGGCTCCACTGAATCACAACCTGTAAGTATGATAAATAGATTTTTATATTTTCTATCGAGCGTTCAAAATCCAGAACTATGGCAATGGGCATATTGTTTCCGACATGCGCTGTATGCGGTAGACCAATCACAACAGACTGGGCCATCTGACCAATCAGAGCAGAGTAGGCTCACAGAAAGGAGGGGTTTAGAGAGACTGAATCTTAGAACTGCTTCGAATGAATCATTTGAGAATCATTGGAAAATGAGGTGATATTAAATGCATATTTTGAGAAAACGAAAGCGTTTTTGACCTTGCATGCATTGTAGGAGACTCCCAAAACAATATTAGGAACCTTAAAAAAGGCATAATAGGGGTACTTTAATTTTATATCGGCATCAAAATCAGCTGCATAACATATGATACATGGATATATTTATAATAGCTACTGAATGCTTTTGCCAAATTATAATGGTGTTTGATAAGAGTTAGATTTTTATTTCCTGGCATTTTATTTCTTAGAATAACAGTGAAGTAAAGAACATCACATAACTGCAAACAAATGCGAAAATATAGAGCAATACATCCAGATAAACACAATAAACAGATATGGAGAAAAGCTGCATGTTACTCACATACACCTAAACAGAAAGACCAATGTGCTGTCAAGTGCAGCTGCCGGTTTGTTTTGTGGTTATCGAGAGCACAGAGCAGCCGCAGTGTAAACAGTCCAGGCCGTCACCCTGACACGCTGACTAAATGTCGTTTTTCCAGAAGCCTTTACAAATGGCCTCACAAGACAGGTGCTTTTCCAACAGCTTGACCTTTGACCCTTGCGTGTCAGTCAGCCAGTCTCTGAAGTGTGAATTCCTAGCAAATTTCCCTTTCCTTACTGAGTGAGAGCATGGTTTAGATTTTTCACTGGAAGAGAGAGAGAACGTGATCAGCATGGCTGGTCCTCACTGCAGCACTGTCCAATGTGACAAACAACAGGACTTTTTGAAAACTTCCAGTGTTTTGTGCCACTTGAGGATGGGTTTATCCAAAAATACTACACCTGCATGGAAAATTAAATTCTATTGCAGAACTTCTAAATTCTAAAACAGAGTTCTTTTCTCAACTGAGTTCATGTAAAGTCAATCAATCATATTATAACTAATGATTTCAGCCATTACTTGGCATTTCTGTGCACAATAGGCATCAGATGGTCTAGTGAGTGAAATAGTTGCTAGTAGACTTTCCTATCCAATGGGGGGGATCAAGTAAGCTTTACTGTCTGCACTCCCATTGGTTGTTAACCACATTACATGATTGCTTATTAGCATAAAGTAAAAAAAAAACTAACTACATATCTACAAAATTTTGATTCTTTAATGTTTTTGAAAGAAGCCTCTTCTGCTCACCAAGTCTGCATTTATTTGAGCAAAAACAATATTATTGTGAAATATTATTACAATTTAAAATAACTGTTTACTATTTTAATATATTTAAAATGTAATTTATTCCTGTGATGCAAAGCTGGATTTTTTAGCTACAATTACTCCAATCTTCATTGTTTCAAATCATTATAATATGCTGATTTGCTGCTTAATAAACAGTTCTTGTTATAATCAATATTGCATTTTTTCTCAGTCAAATCCTTACATGAACAGATAATTCAAAAGAACAGCATTTATTTGAAATATAAATCTTTTGTAGCATTATTAATGTCACTTATAATCAATTTAATGTGTACTTGACGAATAAAAGGTTTTTTTTTGTTAAAAAAAAGAGAAAAAATATTACTCACTCCAGATGTTATATGTATATATTTGTATTTTATATGTATCTAATATATGTATCTACTGATTCAAAATGTGGATCATACAGATTTATGAAGAGGTTCTAGTTTGTCCTTATGATCAATTCCATCCATTTCGCACATTTAATTAATATACAGAAACACTGGAGTTAAAAACATACACGTACATTTGCTCACAACCAGCAGTCTCTTGCCAGGTCTGGGTGACGTTGATTAGACATTACTGAGGCACCTGCAGGACTCTGGGACGTGGCCTGGCTCAGTCTAAGACTGTGAGCAGATGGTGTGTGTATGTGTATGAGTGTGAGCATGTAGCGAGAGTAAAAGCACTCCGGTTTTGCTTGGGAACTGGACCAACACCACGCATGCAAGGTCATTTCAATGAAAAATTACTAGTAAAGCTGTTTACTCCTGATTTGAACATCAAAACCTCCGGTAATAGCCCTGCACACTCAAATAACATTATTTGTACTCACTTAAATGAATAAATGTGCTAACTGCTCAATTTCACGTTTCACGTTCAAGCATGCTTTCTACACTGATGCCATTTTTCTCCTCACTAGATGGCACTATGACCAAAGCCTGCCATAAGAGAGGAGCGCCACTGGGTTTGGCCATTGCACTGCTCAGCTTTAACTCAAATCGATGGTTATTACTGTGTCCTTGGCCCAGTCGCCCACAGCAAGCATTCAGATGGGAGAGCGGCCAACGATTCCCCTTCTTCCTCACGGGCCTTTCTCCATCTCCCAGCATCCACATATATGCTTCCATCTCTCTCAATCAATCCCTCAACACACAGGCGTTTACACGCATTCAAAGCTGAATGTAAATGACAGGGGTACAGCTGCAAGAGTCTAGTGCTATAGTGCTCCTTTATTATCTTGTTTTCCAAGCGGTTTATGAGGATAATGCCAATGTATTCATAAGAGGTTTACAGAGAGATGCTCTCTCTGCCGTGTGCGTGTAGGAGGGGCCAATCAGAGGAGCCTTGATAGAGTAAACAATGAACAATAATTCCAGTCACCATCTGTACCACCTGTAATAATCATGCGAGATCTTCACATAAAAATGTAGCAACATGCTGTTAGTTTTAGGCATACTGGAAAGAGCTGATATTTATTAACTAATTATTTTTTCCAGTGTTATTATCACTAAAGAAAACCTTTTTATTAACTGAAAAAGAATGCAAAAAAAGAAAACATAACTATTTGAATTAAAAGTAAATATTTTAATGACTCCAAAATGAACTAAAATAAAATAAATAAAATTGTATCAAGATATATTTATCTATATTTTCTTCATTATTCACGTTTATGTGATGTTCATTACTTTAAGGTTATTTTAGGAAATAAGATCCCATGGAATGATTTCTTGCTTTAGTTTAAAAAATTATTTTATGTTAAAAATAAAAATTCTAATTCATTATGGCTTATACCAAGTATAAATATAAAGTCATAGTAAATATAAAGTAACCCAAATCCCTAAATTGTATAAATATAAAGTAGAAAAATACACTGTGAATGTTTAAAATTTCATTACCTGAGGGGAACTGACAGTCTTCAGAAAAGTTTACGTGGTATTTTCTTTTCATCTCGTCTCTGTATAGTTAATATTAAAGTAGTGTTTCAGCGCAGGGCTGCTTTGTTTAGAGCGGTAACCAAGGAAACGCTGTATCTGGTGCTCTAGAAGTGCCTCCTGCTGTCAGAGAGTGAATCTGCGTCTCATTCAGAGCTCCTGCTGATTGCTTCGTTCAGGCATGTAGTATAATTTCACAAAGCTAGTCAGAACAGAACATTCTGTCTTTACTTCAAATTGGGTTATTATTAAATCAAATTATGTATATGAAATTATATAACTAAATGATATGAAATGATATAAATGATATGTATATGAATTATATAACTAAAATTAAATACCTGTAATGACAGATTTAGGTTAAATAAAGATGTCAGTCTTTATTTTTCTTCTTTTTAGGAAACAAATCAAAGAAAAAATAAACAAATTCTACTGTTCCTAATATTCTGTATGTTGCTCAAAAACAAAATATATTGTGTTCAGCGGAAAAAAAGTTTTTTTGTTTTACCCAGTCATTTAAAAATAACACATTTTAGAGCTGTAACGACAATACCATGATACTTTTGCTTAAGGTCATACCGTCAAAATGCCTATTACCTACTTACATTAAACATGAAAATGCCACTAGATAACACTATCGATAAAACTAAATAGCCTTGAGAAATTTTGTGCTGCTATGTAAATTATATTAGTTAATATACTAACTTTGGCAGCACAAACATATTAAATATAAATAAATGATAACTATACAATAGTGAAACAAAAACTAAAACATACAGGTGGCCAGTTGCATAAACATAGCCACTATATTAAAACTGTGTCTTAAGAACTAGTTTGACCAACTAGCAGTTAGATGAGGGGTAATCAGTCTTACTTTTCACATTTAAATGATACAATCTATATTTTTGTAACTGACTTTAAAAAAGTTACGGCCAGTCTTGATGAAAAAAATTAGCTGACTAACTTTCTAAGACTAGTAAAACTAAATGACAATTAACTAGTTGATTAGCGAGGTTGACTAGTTAATCTAGATTTTCTTCCACTCTGTGTATCTGAAAGCAACGTGTCTAATGTAAACACACTAAGAAATGTGTCCTGATGAACCCTAAATAAGCCTAAGCATACATGTTTTTCTTAAAACCGATTGGTTGAGAAGTTGTTTAGGCTAGCTGATTTTGAAATGATGTAGTACTGTACATCCCTACTGAGAATATTTGTGTATTCTACCTGGCAAAGTCCAGATCAGCCTCACGTGACATGGTGATGTTGGTCAGGTTCTGCTGGAGCACAAAGATATTTCTGCACATCTTCTTGATGCCGGACTCGCTGATGCGCTTGAAGTACTGAGCTCCGTTTATCAGAATACAAGAGATCAGGTGACCCAGACCTGTACCAAGAACAGGAAGATAGTAAGAAAATAAATACTGCTTCAGGCATCAGCTTCCTGTTGAGGCAAGAGGTCACTCACCCTCAAAGATATACTGAAACTTGTGCTGCTGCAGGGCGGCTCCCATCACTTCCTCTATGGCACTGATGTCCTTATTCAGCTTCACCACCAGGGGGTCATAGTCCATGCTGGCTGCATTAGCTACAATGGCATAGTTGCCTTGTTTTGCCAGAGGGATCAGATAATGGAAACAGTGGACCCTGATGGGGCAGAGACGACAGGCACAGAATTACAATTATGAGTTGAGACAGATAAGAACTTTCCTGAAGCTTGAGATATGAAGTATTTTATTCGTGTACATACTATACTATATATAGTATATATAGTTAATTTATAGAATATAATATTAATATATAATATAAATACACACGCACATTACACACATATACTATAATAATAGATAAATACATTTTATTATGCATCAATTAAAAAAAAAATTCCAGATGAGAACAAAATTGTCCTCAAAATTCTGTTGGAAAATTTTTCCTCAGAGTATTTCAACAATCTAAATTAGCATTAAATGAAAGAAATAACGAAAACCACTTTGAATGTGTGAGTTATTGTTATCATATCCGAGTAGTGTTAATGGCACCGTCATCAGTCCTCAGAGAAATGCCAGATGCTGGTAGTGAATATCTTGCTTCACTCTATAAAGACTGAATGAACTGGGATGATGGAATGTCCCGTGAGCAGGTGTCTGTGTGTTTGTGGGTACAATCTGTGAAGTGTTCATGGACTAATAAACCTGCGTATAGGTGCACAGAGAAAGAGTGTTCTTGAGACAGAAAGAGAGAGAAGGTGAGATGGAAAGGTTTCCATAATGGCCTCCAACAGCCCTGCAATAAACCTCCCCTTTCTCATTCGGCATTAGTAAAGCTTTAAGCGAAGCCACCCGCTACCAAACCATAAAAGCATGTATTCTCGTCTTCTTACCTTCTCTTATAGCTTAATTTACCCTCAAGCACTGTCAGGGGAAATCTGCTTGATGGAAAAAGTCAATAACGCGTAGCATGGGAGCCACGAGTTATTGTTTCCAAATCATAAACAGGATCACATAAGCTAAATGATATCTGAGAATAATCATGCAAGCGGGAGGGAGGGCCTGTGGAGGAGGGTACGCAAAGTGAATGACCCATTGGTGCTCTTTTAGGCCGGACAGACTCTTAGGAAGACCTAAAAATACAACCAGTTTAGTTCTGATGGATATACAGTAGTCAACATTTGAAGTTGATCAAAAAAACATTCATCAAAGTTGTCCTAAGACAAGAACGCATTTTGGTTTTACTTTTAGGACAACTTTGATAAAAGGTTTTGATCCACTTCAAATGTTGACTAGTGTATATATATATATATATATATATATTTTGGGGAGAGAGAGAGAGAGAGAGAGAGAAAAGCACAGA
>NW_015536503.1:949765-950831 GCF_001515605.1 Sinocyclocheilus anshuiensis | reverse complement strand
AAAATAATAATAATATTCTAATTTCTAAAATATTACATAAAATAATATGTATATGTACTATTTGTTCAATATATTATTTTAATAAAGTAATTATATAAACATAAAATTGACTAATTCATACTATATAATTGATCATATTTATTATAATATTATAATAAAAAGACATGAAAAGAGTGGCAGCACACGCGTATTTGTGTTCATTTAGTAGTTAATTACTGCCTGTCTATAACTCTTATTAGAAAAAAGGTTTGTGGGAGATAAGGGTGTGTTTGGCATGGAATGATTAAAAATGCTTGAAGACAAGAAGCGCAAATACAGCAGTGATGACAAGGTGGTAGATTAGAGGCACTGGGTCACCAAGGACTGATATGTAATTCTAGAGAATGCAGAAAATTCCCCTGATGTGACGTCCCACGGATAACAGAACTGTCAAGCAGTTGTAACAAGCAAACAGTCAATTTTAGGTCTATTTGGCAGGGTAATTCAGACTGAGTACCAAATCAGTGATTACGTTTTTCCCGAAATTACATTTAAAGAGTTTTGTTTACCTAAAAGTATTAATATATTGATATTCATATAACCGTATGACCTTATTCAGTCTATGGAACAAAAAAGGAGATGTTTTGAAGAATGTTAATACTGCTCTTTTCCATACAATGAAGGCAGATACTGTGGAGATGGAGATACTGTGTGTGAAGATGAGCTGAGCCAGGTAGGTTTGATGCTAATGATACCAAATGACAATGCTTCTTGCGTGTCTCATAATCAAGGTTGAATATGTTGAATAGGCATATATTCAAGAATGAGGTTTGACAGAAATGGCAGAGGTGACGAAGCTTATGAGTAAAGCTGCTCGATTATGGCAAAAATCATAATCATGATTATTGTGGTCAATGTTGTAATTACGATTACTTAACACAATATGGCTTCAAAAGACTTGAAATATAGCATGCAGGTCAAATAACCTACTATTACTACACTAATATATTCTAAATTACTATAATTTTATATTTAAAGAATTTACATACATGTGCATTATTGACTTTTTCCATATATATATATATAT
>NW_015536503.1:940065-949695 GCF_001515605.1 Sinocyclocheilus anshuiensis | reverse complement strand
TATAAAATAATAATAATATTCTAATTTCTAAAATATTACATAAAATAATATGTATATGTACTATTTGTTCAATATATTATTTTAATAAAGTAATTATATAAACATAAAATTGACTAATTCATACTATATAATTGATCATATTTATTATAATATTATAATATTTATTAAAAATTATTTTTTAAAACAAAGCTAATACAAACGACTTCACAGCTCTCTATGAAGCTTTTAATCATTATCTGCTTTTGCACAGCCAGCCAAAGTAAAACTGTTCTACCAGTTGGGTGCAACAGCAAAATGCTGTTTATTTAAGCCAGTTCATCATTTTAGTGAAATCTGGAACTTAGCCTTTAATAAACAGCATGATCCAGACATCCAGAGTGTACTGCAAATCCAAATGAAGTCAATGCTGCACGCCAGTTAACCTGCATGTTTGGATTATGCAGTTAGTGTGAATTCCATCCATGTGCAGAGCTGGTTGTCAAGTTGTGTGTTTGTTAACACGTGTGCTCATGTATACACACGCCAACTGTCAGTAAACGAGTGAGTGCAGCGGCATGTGGCAAAGCATGGCTGCTCTGTTGAAAGTCTGTGTGTGCCAGGACCCCCTGCCCCAGACCCCCACTGGGGGTGCGAGAGAGAGGTGGGGCCTGCTGTCCATCGCCTCCGAGCTCGTCCTGCCGCAATGGTATGATCAAGGCCGCGCCACATGAGGCCGCCAATTTAGTCGCAAACAGACTCACTGAATGTCTTCTTCTGTCTTCCTTTAACTTATAGGCTTTTAAATTTCTTTTATCGGAGGTTGTGTGCTTGCGTAGATGTCTGCCCGTGTGCGTGTGTTGGGTTCGTCCAATTATTTTCAAATCCTATCTCGCCTAAGCGTCTGTTCGATGCCTTCTGTGAGAGGGTGGCACTCATAAAGACATAGAGAGAACGAGAGAGTGGAGATCAATCATTTGCTGACAGCCTTCTTCACGGCTACGTCCCACTGGCTGTCAGGGTGAAGTTTAAGCACAGCAGCTCTGCCCAAAAACTGCTGTTGAAAAACTGCATAATTTTGCTGCACACCTCCCACCGGCTGTTAAACACAGTGCTCTAATAAACAAGATATCTGACCTCTGCGGCAGAGGGAGACGAAGAGAGATAAAAAGAGAGACAGAAGCTTCATGAATGATGCATGTGATTGGCTCAGAGCGTTAATTATTCGGCTGCAGCAACAGCGGTGACATCTGCATGGGGAAAGCCAAGCTCTGTCTGCTGGCGACCTTTGACCTCACTGTGTCAGCGCTATGACTTGCCGGCTAAACCTTCAGGACAGGACTTGAGAGGAGGGAGAAAAAAACAGAAAAACGAGTAGGTGTCTTCCGTTAAAGCTATTCCAGAAATTAAAATGTGTCTGTGTGCATCCACACACATTATGCTAATAGATGGAAAGCAGACCTTTACGGTTGGCGATAAAGGTACTTTAAAAAAAAATCCAAAAACGAAGAGATCGCTTGACCCAAGACTTGCTCTTTCTTTGGCACTAAAGGCTATAAATGCTCAAAGCTCCATGTCTGTTTCTGTGATATGAGAGAGCTGAATCTTCTAGGAAGATGGATTTGGAAGAGGAAGAGGGCTGTTTCGACAACAATTTTCAAGAGTTTTGTGTTTTGTCTGTCTAGACCAGGGGTAGGCATGTTCGGTCCTAGAGAGCCGCAGTCCTGCAGAGGTCAGCTCCAACCCTGAAAAAAAAAACTCACCTGACTATAGCCTTAGTAATCCTGAGACATTGATTAGCTTATTCAGGTGTGTTTGAAAAAAAAACCTCACCTGCCTATAGCCTTAGTAATCCTGAAGACATTGATTAGCTTGTTCAGGTGTGTTTGATTAGGGTTGGAGCTGAACTCTGCAGGACTGCGGCTCTCTAGGACCGAACTTGCCTACCCCTGGTCTAGACTATGTGGGTATAAGGTGATAAAAGGTTTTGTTTTAAGGCAGAAGGGCAATGGTCAGAGGACAGCTCTTGAGATAAAACTCCACCTGTGGCTAAAGTACCTTTAAGGAAACTTAAGTTCACTCGGCGGCCATATTTTCTAGTTATGCGAGTATAGCTCCTATTTACATGAAGAAAGAATAGTGAGCAGTGCAGTTTTTCCCATTTAGTTCTCTACAAATAGTCTGTCTCGTTCTCCTTATACCATCCCTGCTGGGTCTTCCTGCTCCTGCTGATACTATTGACAGATAGGATCCACATAATTTTGTGTGCATTTTGGGATGTAAAAAATAAATTTGTATTCAGCAATCAGGGTACATTTATTCAGTATGTATGCTGAATAAATAGATTGAAGTCATGTGAACAAATAATTTGTTCAGAAAAGCAAATAACATCTCATAACTTCTCAAATTAATTCTGAAATGCCGGAGCAAAAGCCTGTTATCAAAATTACCTTCAAGAAAAGTCTGACACGTTGTCGCTCCAGACATAAGGCATCTACCACCAATCGCTAGCAAAAGTGTTTTATCTGCTCGCTCTAAACTGCAAGAAATGCATTCTCTTTAGTAAAAAAGCCATAGTGGCTTTTACTTTTTATTTTGCGCCAATTTATGAGAAATGGAATGGAAATGTTGCATTATCTGTGAACTGTTGCTATATTCAGTTTTTAATTAACAGCATTCACATACACTAACATAGCTTCTCTAATATTTAATCTGAATGTACTGAAGATCTCAAATCCAATCCAAGCACCATCTTTAGCATATAAAAGTCTGAACACTAACTCTAGTGTTAGGAAAAAAAGCTCAGACAGACACACACAAGGGAGAACATAGAGAAACAAAGCTGTCCTGAGAAAACGAGGAAGCAGATAAATTTGAGGAGGATTACGTGTTATGAAAAAATCCCAGATGGGCAATGAGACACAAACCCTCAATGTCTTAATGACCAATCAAAGCCCATCGATTTCTACCCAAACAGCAGGTCCAAGACTGAAAAACGTATCCTAGTGCCAAATCAAATTTAGATTACATTAAGATTCAACACCATGACGCTAAAGAGCAGGATTACCACATGCATCTTATCGCAGAGGTCCGCGTGTTTGTTTTAGCAGAGACTGGAGGGATGGAGATCGAGCAATGCAATGGATTAAACTCACTGAGACAAGGACAAGGTCTCACTGTCTGTCTGACAAACCGCCGGACGTTTTTGTAGAATACTTCTAGTGCACACAAACGCCACATCAGGGTGGTCACAGGTGCATGAAGGATGTCTCTTCCTGACCACAGTGGGCCTGCGTTTTAAAAAGACAAGGGCAAAAGAGCTCTTTCTCTCTCACTGTCTAGGAACTCTCTTCACTCGATCCACTTCAAAGCTCAGTCTCTGGTGGTGAGACGCTGTTTAATCTCCCCCACATTACACTGGCAAACCTGTATTAGTCTGCAAGACAAGACAGGAGAAAATGACTTGTTCATACCTGACTGGCTCCATAATATAAAATCCAATTTAGGGGGGGGTTACAGAGATAAGAGTTTCCGTCGGCGACGGTCCCATCAGTTCAGCAAACACTAAATAATGAACAATGCTGAAGCTGTCCCACCATGATAAAACACTCCATTACGGCTTCTGCACAGAACTAATGGTAATTATAGAACGTCCTCCACCGCTCTTTTATTGAATTTTTATCTGCTCTGGACGCGAGTTGCTCTGAAGCAGTCTTAAACCAAAAAAACAGAAATAACAATAGTTTTAAAATAGCTTATTTACAGATTTTAGCGAAAGAAGTAGAGGAAATTCTGCAGGTATTGTGTGAAGTTTCACCGATGTGGTCTTGGTGAGTGACGTCAGAAATCCAACGCTGAAGTTTCATTGAAGTTTGTTTTAAGGCAGTGTTAAAACAAACTGCCTTAAAACAAGGCAGTTTCTGTTTTTTGTTACAGAAACTGTAAGTCACTGTAACAATTTATGTAAAAACACAGTTATTCTTTTGAACTAATGAACTATATTCTATTACTGATGATGAACCGGCAAAATACAGCTGGGCACACAATGAGGTCCAAAAGTTGGGAGACACTGGGATTATAAAAAAAAAAAAAAAACTGTTGAGGAATATTGTTTCAATTTCATATTCGACTTAAAATTAATATAATTAATTAAAATTCATTTAATCTAATTTAATTAATTAAAATGTAAAGAACAAAAACTATTTAAAAATTCAATTTAATATAATTATTTCAATTCATTAAAATAAAAAAATAAACAACAATTTTAATTTTAAAATATAATTCAATATAACTTTTTAAATAATAAAAAAATAATAAATACAAATTAATAAATTTGTAACTGGAAACACAGTCAGCTCAAGGATTAAAGAAAAACCTTACTACTTAAAATTAATAAAAAAAATATTATTATTATTAAATCGTATTATTACTATTAAAAAGTGCACATACCAAATACCAGATACTCAAAATCAAGTTAATTTTTCAATTCAACTTATCAAAAAGTTTTATGATAATATATTTGTAAAGAAAAAAATAGCAAACTTTTTGACTCAAAATACATCGTGACACGCACTTTTACAGCTGAACAAACCTCCAGCCAAACACATAAACACACACACTCACTCACTGGAGCTAAGGGGTAGGTTGCTGAAGAAGCCCCTGAGGCGGGTGGCGAGCCACTCCATACTCTCCTGCAGGTTAGCGAGAGCCTTCAGATCACTGACGTCCCTCAGAATCTCATTCTGAGGAATCAGCTTATCACCCAGATTCCCCGTTAACACCTCAGACTCCTTGGCAAATGCTGCCCTGTGAGAGACAGGAGGAGAAATAATGAACATTTAAAAAAAAAAAAAAAGCTGGAAATGTTTAATTTAAAACGTTATATGTTTTTTTTGTGATCCTATTACACATTCTTCCTTTAAATGACACTTTAAAGTTGTAAAAAAAAAAAGGAAAAGTAATATTCCTTATTTAAAATAAGGAATATTTTTTGCAATTATTATTTTTATGAATTCTCTTACACACATTCGTCTTTAAGAGAGTTTGTGTGTGTGGGTGTTTGTGTGTTTTGATATTGTTATTTATTATTTACTGATATTATTATTTATTAAATGTTTTTATTATTGCTGTTTTATGATCCTCTAACATATTTCCCCCCTTTTTTCCACTCATCCACTTAAACTGAAAATAAATAGGTTGAAATATATATTCCAATATCCCATAATGTATTCCCAATTATTAGTAATTTATTTTTTGCGCTTCTAAACTTAAGTATGTCCCCTTTAACTGGCACATACACTGCACATTTTGCTTTTTTATTATTAATTATGTGATCCTCATTCACATAATTATTTAGAGATGTGAAAGAGATGTGGAATATCCTAGCTGGAGGGTGTAATGACAATATCTTGGTGTTCTGCTGGCGCAGCCTCAGCACTGGATGTGATACCCACACCGGTGTAAACGTGCATTTTCTTTACTCTCCTTCTCATAATCATAACAGCAGCTGATGCTAAGCTTCACAGGCACATTCAGATGAATGATGCTCAAGCAAATCTATAAAGTCAGTATTTTCTTTGACCTCCTCCTCTACAGGTCTGTGATGAATGTGGGAGAAAAAAATCCACGCGGCTCATTTCTGAGCATTGTGAAATTCCTTAAGATAAAATGCAGTGTCTATTGAACGGAAGACTTTTTAACAAGCTTTTATCACTCTGTATAGGATTGCCATACATGTGACGTAATCCCTCTTTAGCTGATGAAACTGTCAGGGTCATTTATATGATAAAAGCCTCCCGCTCGCCGTCTGCGCTTAGCTTCAACAGGTCGGCTAGATTGGATTTTTCTGTCCCACATAACCAGTTCATTTATTTATTGTACAATTGCAGGCCATGGCACATCCAAACCGACGGGAGAACATTTTGAGGGCAATTTTGATAAAAAGAAAGCCCCCCTCCCTCTCGTCCAATCACAGTTTTCCTCATACTTGTGTCTTCTTTAATTCAAGTGTGCACTTGAGAGGAAAAGGGAGAAAGGGAGGGAGATAGAGCGAGCAAGTGAATTGAAAACAGAATTGCGTGTGTGTTTGGGATGCTGGAATGTTCCGGCAGATAGTGTGGTTGCCTGCAGTTGAATTTGTTCTTGTTCAAAGATGTCTGTTGAGGCTATAAGGGCCAGATTTCATCCTCTGTAACACAGCACACAAGCAGACTACCAAAATGCTTTGTCAGTGTCTAACAGCTAAAAATAACCTTCATTTTCGACGAAGGCAGAAAACCCAAATGCAGTTTCTGGCGTTGAAAACGGATTGAGTACATAAGCGTGTTTATTGATCTCTTTACAGGACGTAGAGGCCTGTGGATCTGTGTTACACAGCACACGTCCCCCAGTGTCTGACTGTGCGTTAACTTGCCTGGAATGGATGTGAGCTGATAAATCTAAATTTTCTTATCTTGCACTCTGAGTTGTTGAACATAGTGTCCAGTTTAAGATCGACCACTTGCTCTCTTGACGTTTTACCAACTACGCTGCTAAAGTAAGTGTTGGACGCAGTTGCACCAAATATTATTTCCGTTATCAACAATTCCTTACAGACAAGTTCAGCTCCATCCTGTTTTAAACATGCAGTGGTTCATCCGCTGCTAAAGAAAGCAAATCTGGATCCTGTTGATTTTAACAACTATAGACCTATTTCGAAATTGCCATTCTTATCAAAAGTATTGGAGAAAGCTGTTTTAAATCAGTTATCACCTTACTTAATTGAAAATGATATATTGGATCCTTTTCGGTCTGGTTTTAGATCTAAGCATAGCACTGAATCGGCCTTGTTAAGAGTGGTAAATGACTTGTTATTATTTCTGTATCTGGAAATTGTGCAGTTTTGGTACTGTTGGATTTAAGTGCGGCGTTGTATTAAATCCTCCTTCTGGGATTGGTGTTGGTCATAGCCCAGAGTTGTGTGAGAAGTTTTGCAGCTTCTTCATAAACAAAATTGCTTGCATTAAATCTCAGATTGGTTAAAAACTGAGGTTGGTATTTGTGATTCGGCCTTAGATTGGTTTGAATCATATTTTACTGCGAGGAGTTTCTCTGTGGAGATAGGTCAGTTTCATTCATCACCTGCCTCTGTTACTGGTGGGCTGCCGCAGGGCTCCATCTTGGGCCTGATTTTGTTTGCTTTATATATGCTCCCTCTTCGTTACATTTTTGAGTTGCCGCAGGGCTCCATCTTGGGCCCGATTTTGTTTGTTTTATATATGGTCCCATATCACATTTATGCGGATGATACCCAGTTGTATATGTCAATTAAACCTGGGTCAAAGTCCTTATCCGACTTGCTTGCTTGTGTAAACGACTTCAAAAATTTTCTTCAGTTAAATGAAAACAAGACTGAAGTCATTCTATTTGGCTTCCCCCATTTGGTTAACGGCATGTCCCTTGCAAGCAAATATCCGTACTCATGTAAATAATCTGAGTGTTGTTTTTGATTCAGAGTTAAAATTCAACAAGCAAATAAAAATGTTGTTAGAGCTATTTTTTTCCATCTTAGGAGTTTACGTAAACTGAAATCTCGTTTATCTTTTAGTGATCTAGAGACAGTTATTCATGCCTTTATTTCAACTAGGTTTGATTATTGTAATGCTTTATATGCTGGTGTCAACCAGTTTTCCCTTTCTCGTTTGCAACTGGTTCAAAATGCTGCAGCCCGCTTCTTAATGGGGAAGAAAAAGAGGGAGCATATCACCCCGATTTTAGCACATTTACATTGGCTACCAGTTAAATTTAGAATTGAGTACAAGATTTTAACTTTTGTGTTTAAAGCCTTGCATGGTCTGGCTCCAGTCTACATCTCAGACCTTATTTGTCCATACTCACCCCGGAGATCTCTTAGATCATCCTCTGATAATCTATTAACCGTTCCATTGTCTCGTTTGAAATCTAAAGGTGATAGAGCCTTTTCTGTATTAGCCCCTAAGCTGTGGAATTCGTTACCTCAATCTGTTAGGTTATCATCTTCTTTATCTGCATTTAAATCATCATTAAAAAGGTTTCTATTTTCGCAGGCCCATTTATAATTGTTGGATATGTTGGTCTTAGTGAGTTAAATTCTTATTCCTGATTTTTATTTGGTTTTATGGGTTAAGCTGTTGATTTAAATTTTAAACTCTGTATTTTTAACATTGTATTGTGTTACTGTGAAGCACCTTGGTCAGCATTAATGTTGTTTAAAGGTGCTATATAAATAAAGATGACCTTGACCTGATATGAGTTGTGCGAGTGTGTTTGTATATATTGTGTGCTCTGTGATGAATCTGTGTGGTGATCTCACATTGGGGACAGTGTGTATTTGTAGAATGTATGTGTATATTAGCGTGTGCTCTCACCGTGTGAAATCCTCTTCTTCTTCCCTCTTCTGTCGAAGCTGTCTGGGTTGGGTCATGCTGGCCCAGTTGGGCAGAGACTGCAGCAGGCGGCTGATGTCTTCATCTTTAGCCCAGGACGCACTGATGGTCAGCTTCTCATCGCACTGTACAATACCCCTACAATACACACACACACCGTACAATAGTCTCAAAACCACTTCAGGATTAAAAGAAACTGATTACATATTGAGAAGATATAAAACCGTGAGCAACATATTTTTATTAAAAAAAAATCGAATAAAATAAAAAAATAAATAAATGCATATCTAACATGAAAATATAATATAATATATTAGCTCAGCTCCACAGATTAATATGGCCCGAAAACATGTCCTAAACACTGCCCTGACATGTTAAATCATCTTTCTCAGATCATAAGTTAAAGGGATAGTTCACCCAAAAATGAAAATTTGATGTTTATTTGCTTACCCCCAGGGCATCCAAGATGTAGGTGACTTTGTTTCTTCAGTAGAACACATCTGATGATGTTTAAGTCCAACCGTTGGAGTCCATCAGTCTTATAATGCATGGCAATGGTAACAAAGTCTATGAGTGTAAAAAAAACATGCACAGACAAATCCAAATTAAACCCTGCGGCTCCTGACGACACACTGATGTCCTAACAAACGAAACGATCGGTTTGTGCAAGAAACTGAACAGTATTTATATAATTTTTTACCTCTAATACACCACTATGTCCAACTGCTTTGAGCACGAGCACGACTTCCGGTGCGTGAGGCGTGTACGCGCTCTGGCGTAGTTTACGCAAGCGCTGGAAGTGATCTCTCGCGCGTATACGTCACGCATTGTTTACACAGTGCACAGTCATTGTAGGTATGACGGCTAATCAAAATGGTACTTACTTGCGCTTATCCGGATTGTTCAAACCGACTTCTGAGCCTGCTCGCCTGAATTTATGGTTGATTGCTCTTCGGCTGGATATTAACACACTGTGATGAGTCGGCTGCCTCCCGCTAATTATCAGCATCACCCCGTCCCTTAATCACTGCCCTTCGCCAGGCTCCCGACATGAATGGGTGCGTGAGAGAGGAGGGGCGCTGAAATAGCCAGGGCTGGCGGCGTGTGATGGGGCACACCTGAACCGAATGGAGCCTCATCACCGCCGCTGTTTAAATGTCGAGCGCGCCTCTCCTCGGGAGACCGGTCTCTTCCCCGTGCATGCACGCTGGTGTCCTCGTGGGTCCAGGAGGGGTGCGTAGAGGAACTCCCG
>NW_015536503.1:936508-940019 GCF_001515605.1 Sinocyclocheilus anshuiensis | reverse complement strand
GCCCTGGAGGTAAGCAGATAAACATCAAATTTTCATTTTTGGGTGAACTATCCCTTTAATGTACACTGCAATAGCTAAAAATACTATTAAATATATTTTCACACATTTAAATGTTCATTATCTAATGATTCACTAAGTACTATATAATGATGTTGTTAATGACTTGTAAATGGAAGTTATCATAAAGTGTGATGAAACACTGCATAAAAAGCTAAAATAAGAACAAACTCTATGATTGGCTCAGGGATTGGACAAGTTCCATTTCACTTCACGTCTCAAAAAGTGCCAAAATATGAAAATGAACCGTAAGTTCAGATAAATGTCTTCAGTATTGCATAAGCGGATGTGCACTGGATGACAGTTGAACAAGGTTCCACAGAAGAGTTTGGGTGATACAGAGAAGCAGACGAGAGCACAGATGAATGAACTGTTATTGTCTGCGATGTGTAGATTGATTAAACAGATCATGTAGAACGTAATGCAGAGCGTTTCACTCATCTTATGGATGAGAAAGAGGGAGATAACAAAAGAACGACAGAGAAGGAGACAAAGAGAGAGACAGATTGGTAGCATGTGATTATTGTGCAAGGAAATGGCTGCCTCTGCACTTTCTACCCATGATTGAGCTCAGTTCAGACCCCTGCTGACTTACACATATGTGAGCGGACACAGACAGACATACGCACACACACACACACTTCACTTAAACACATGAGCCGACCAATCATCCGATGTTTCTAATACCAAGGTTTTCGAAAATCCATGGACTCCCAGGGGATCTGTGAAGGTACTGCAGGGAGTAGACAGAATTTTCTTCATTTTAAAGACATTTCTAACTATTTTAATGAACATTAATTAATGATTTGAGGCATTATGTAATTTATAAATGTTAGTTAATGTTCTTAATAAAATTAATTAGCATTAGAGAGAAATGCTCCACCTGCCAGACTAATTCAAACTAATATTTTTGCACTATTCATTAAAAGAAACAGCTAATAAGAGTCATTCATTCATGAATCTGTCTACACCGGCCATGCTGTGTGTTTTTGATTCACTAATCAGAAATGCCTCATAAGAGTCATTCGTTCAGGAACCAGACAACACTGGTCGAGCTATATGTTTTTGATTCACCAAGAACCACTTCATAAGAGACATTCGTTCAAGAATGAGACTACACTGGTCATGCTGTATGTTTTTGATTCACTTCATAAGAGTCATTTGGTCACACATCGGACTGGCCACGATGTATGTTCTTTTTGCATGCAGCCCACCTGGACAATTCAACAATAAGACATTTATTGCTATTATACTGCAGTACATGTACTTTTTATTGAATCACATTAAATACAGACAACACACTCACATTCACACAGTTAAAAAAATAATTTAGTGTGTCACAGTATTATTACCTGTATGCAGCATTGCAGATCTCTTTGTACTCTTTGAGCTTGTCACAAACCATCTCCAGGAACTGGTTGGAGTACGCACTGAGGTCCAGCATCAGACTCATTAAATCCTGAATGGACTTCTCCACAACCACAGTGCTCTGAAAACACAAACAAACACACATTCAATATGATACACTCTGAAGTCAGGGCATCACCTCTATTTGTTTCTATGAATCAGATGATTGCTTTAGAGACTGTGAATGTCGCTGTTGTTAAGGTGCGGGGGAGGTTCTGGTCTGAGGTCAGGGTTGAGTTTAAGGATGACCAGTCCAGACGTCCTCTATAAAAGACCGTGATAGACTACAAAATACTGCAGTCTATCTGCTCAATTGCTCGCTTTTGAGCAAATACGTCAAATAGCCCGAAAAACAAACACAATCAAAACCCTCCATTCACCTGTCAGAGCCAGACAACTCTTTTGCCGTAGATGAAGCGCGATGATACAGAAACATATGACAATGGATATTATTTAAATATGTGTCAATGACATACCTACACTCATCCACATCCTTCAAGCACTTCCTCTTCCTCAACCCTTCCTACCATTTAACAGTTTCGCTTTGCCATCAAAGCTAATGACGAAAATAGCAGAATAAGTTTCCCCTTGAACAGAACAGGGGCCCGGGCACAAAAAAGGGCCACGTTTTAAACACTGTGAAGGGCCAAAACAAAAGAGCCATGAGTGTTAGCATAGCTACCAACATTTGGCTGTGTTTCTAATGCCAGCAGTGACTGACTGAAAGTGACAGCGAACGTTAGCACCGCATTGGCAACAGTGCTGCCTAGTGCACCGAATCATAACTTCCTTGTGGCATTGGCACAAACGTTCTGTTTAATTGGATTCAGCACTAACTCAATCCAACCACATTGTGATCCATCCTGCCCAGCAGGGGGCAGCGGCGAGTGCCCTGAGTATTTTGTTCTTATTAGCGCATTGCTGCACATTTGACGTACAATCTGCTAATACACATATCAATGCCTGCTGTTTGTGCCTCCTGCCTGTGCCCCGGGGGTGGAGAGCGAGGTAATGATCCGTGGCACTGCCCTGGCCCGTTGAGTTCTCTAGCAGTCAACTGCACCAGGGAACTGAGGGGGGTGGGGGAGAAACGACTCCGCAGGGTAACGCTAGCCTTCAAAGCTGTGCCCCTGGTCACACTGGAACAAGTCCATCAATGCCATAGGGTGTCCGATTATGTGTGTGTGAACGAGTGTCTGGAAAAAATTGGCATGGTTACTGGGAAATGAGCATAGAACATACATATCAGAATTTTTCAGCATTTTGATGGTAATCGATTATATATATATATCAAATATATATATCAAAATGGAGAAAAGTATGTATATATATATATTTAAACTGTATGTGCATATACAGTTCTGCTTGAAAGTTTGTGAACCCTTTAGAATTTTCTGTACATACATCTAACATAATTAGATTTTCACACAAATCCTGAAAGTAGACAAAGAGAATCCAACCAAACAAAGTAGACAAAAATATATACTTTGTCATTTATTTATTGAGAAAAATTATCCGGTTTTAAATATTTGTGAATCTTTGCTTTCAGTATCTGGTGTGACCCCCTTTTGCAGCAATAACTGCAAGTAACGTGTCTTGTAACTGCTGATCAGTCCTGCACAACGGCTTGTAGGAATTTTAGCCCATTCCTCAGTACAGAACCACTTCAACTCTGTGATGTTGGTGGGTTTCCTCCTATGAACTGCTTGCTTCAGGTCCTTCCACAAAATTTCAATTGGATTAAGGTCTGGAATTTGACTCAGTCATTCCAAAACATTAACTTTGTCCTCCTTTAATCATTCTTTGGTAGAATGACTTGTGTGCTTGGGGTCGTTGTCTTGCTGCATGACCCACTTTCTCTTGAGATTCAGTTCTCGGACAGATGTCCTGACATTTTCCTTCAGAATTTGCTGGTATAATTCAGAATTCATTGTTTCATCAATGATGGCAAGCCATCCTGGACCAGATGCAGCAAAAGAGGCCCAAACCATGATACTACCACCACCATGTTTCACAGATGGGATAAGGTTCTTATGCTGGAATGCAG
>NW_015536503.1:931414-936207 GCF_001515605.1 Sinocyclocheilus anshuiensis | reverse complement strand
ATCTCTATATATATATATATATATATATATATATATATATATATATATTCAAATAACTTAAAAAATATATATACTTTTTCCACATTTTTAATGCCATTTTATATATACAGTGTGTGTGTGTGTGTGTGCGTGTGTATAACATTCTATTTTTTATATTTTATATAGTATATTTCCAAAGTTTTCATAATTTAATGGTATTTGATATAAATATTTTGGATGAATGGATGGACGGACGGACAGACAGACATACATATAGATAAAATATACATGTAAAGTACACCTTTGAAATGTATAGTAGGAAGAATTATATTTAATAATTTTATTTATATTCACCAATATAACAATACATACACAATTTTACCTATATATATTTTTTTACTTAAATAATTTGCAATGCATAAAATGCAACACAGAAACTTATGAGTAATGATGACCCAAACGATTCGTGAATCAGACAGTTCAAAAAAATTTATTTGCGAAAACGAATCAAAACTACTACAGATAGACAGATAGACTACAGATAGACTACAGCCCAAGACTACTGCCATGTTAATGAGGTTTGAATGAGTAAATACGTTTTCTCATACACGCAAGTCATAGTCGGTCATGACACAAGGAGTGATCGTGACATTGTTGTGAACTTTAGGAAAGTCTATAGCCAAATGAAAAAGTGGATTAAAATCATAGTCATTGTTTATGATGTTGGTTAATTTTATATTAGCAACATGATCTATAATATTGAATAGATCATACATTTCTGATATACTGTCCGGCCCTAATAAAAGCTACAGAGAGTGACCAGAGAAATATACTGAAAGCTGCAATATTTGGTCTCCCTCTCCCCATCTAATTTGTGAAGCTCAATATTTCCCAGTAAACAAAGTCTCTAAGCTCCATTATTCAAGTAACAAATGCCCCAGCGCTCTGCGGCACGTCTAATTCTCCTCATTTAACACACTCATTCGTCTTAGCTCCAGAAATCATTAAAAAGTAATCAAGCTCCAGAGAGAGAGAGAGAGAGAGAGAGAGAGATAGAAAAAGAGAGGAGGAAAACAGAGTTGAAGGATGGATAGAATCCTCACAAGTGAAACAGATAGACAGACGGCAAGAGCTTTAGAGAAAAATCAAACCAGCAGAGGTTCTCGTTTCATCGCAAGCAAAATCCTTCCTTTCTACTTAAATGTCCCACTGTGCCATGGGAGGTTTATGATCTGTTGGCGAAAATGTCTGTGTCTCCTGACCCATTCTTACTCCGCTCACACTACAGAGCACCGTTGAATTCTTATTGGAGTACGTCCAGCCGCGCCAGCCTTGATTACAGTCCTGCTTCTTTGTACGGAGGTGTTTAAAATGAGCAGAGCTGCTGGAGGGAGTGTTTGCTAATGGCAGAAGGTTTAATGCAGTATAAATGAGGAGAGTCATACTAATGAATGCTCAGCGTGCAGTGGGACTTGACTGGTGAGCGTCAATAAGAGGGAAACACAACACGCAGTGAGGCAGAGAGAGAACTTAACGCACATGCCTAGGGACACTCAGAGGCCTGAGTGTGTATATACACACAAATCACACAACACATACACGCTCTCTCTAACGGAACGCTAAGTAGAACTGTGAGAGTTGCAGCAGAAATGCCAGAGCTCTTCGTAATGGCTGCCAAAATATATATTAAAAAGTATATAAAAAACATTTAAAAAAACAATAATTATATATCTATATAAAATCCATTGCTTTTCCATTTTTAAAATTGTATTAATTTCCATCAATTCTCTAGGCCTGGAAATCACAATGTAAACGTTTCCGGGTTTTCCATGAATGTGAGAACACCGAATCCTATTCAGAATGGATGACAAGCTGGTGGACAGACGTTGAGATGAGGCTGTGTGTGTTTAGAGGAGGTTCACGGGCCATGGGTTTTCTCCATTAATTCAGTTCTGACCCCATAGCACAGAGTTCAGAGCATTTAACCTGAACGTTCCGGCACTTCAATTACACCACAACACACACACACATACGCGCACACACCTACCTACACCAATCCATACCAGCAACCCATACATTTCTACATGGTGCGCTTACACACAAACATGATATTTGCATCATTCATAGTAAATTAATGTGGTAGAGCAATTTCTTGTGGTATTAGAAGTGTGAAAACACATGCAGAAACACACAAGCCTCTCCAGGGTAAAGGAGTGTAATGCATGAGAAGGGCAGCGGTGCGACAGTTCATTCATCACTGTCAGTGTGACCATACATCACTGAGACCCACAGACATGCACACACGTGCCAACATGACCCTGCCACTCAACCGCAACACGACCACAACGCAACTGTGTGGACAGATGCAGATGCAGGATTTTGCTTCTGCGTGTGTGTGTGTAATGCCTTGTTTAAAGGGTTAGTTCATACAAAAAGAAAATCCTGTCACTATTTATTCAATCATGTCATTCCAAACTTATATGCCTTTCTTTCCTCATTGGAGAACCAAAGGCAGAATTATGGGGGTAGAATTGTTGCATTATTCCAAATAAATAGATTATGATCCACAAATAAATGTAAAGAGATTTACAAAAAAATTAAACATATTGACAAATAAATAGAATGATATCCACAAATAAATCTCAGTTTCACTTAATTCAATTCACAAATAAATAAAATGAGATTTGCAAATAAAAAACAAATTTCACAAATACATTTTTATGTCACAAACACAACTTTGCTTGCCATTCATTTGTGAATCGCCTCCTTTACATTTGTAGATCGTTGCACGCATTTGTTGATCGCTCGCTGTGCATTTGTAGAAGCAAATCGTGATTGGTTATAGCGAGAACGTGCTACGATTGGTCAGCGAAGTGTGGCTGTTATCTGATTGGCTTGAGTAGACGGTGGGTGGAGTCCATACATTTGTGGATTGGTGTGCGTCTTGACGCTAGAAATGTCTCAAAATCCACAAATAGGCGCAGCGATCCACAAATGCACAGCGAGCGATCCACAAATGCGTGCAGCGATCTACAAATGCACAGGACGCGATTCACAAATAAATGCCAGGCAAAGTTGTGCTTGTAGAATAAAAAGATATGTGTGAATATATTTTTTATTTGCAAGTCTCATTTTTTTATTTGTGAATTTAATTAATGTTTGTGAAACTCTGATATTTATTTGTGGATCTCATTCTATTTATTTGTCAATATGTTTATTTTTTTGTAAATCTCTTTACATTTACTTGTGGATCATAATCTATTTATTTGGAATAATGCAACAATTCTACCCCCATACAGAATGTTTACGTTCCTTTTTTCCATACAATGAAAGTGAAAGCTGATTGGGACTATGAGGTTCCAAAAAGCATTATAAAAGTGGCCCATATGACTTGTGCACTATATATTCCAAGTATTTTGAAGTCAAACAATAGCTTTAGATATTTAAAAATTCACATATTTAAATATGTGAGCTATAGAAGAACGAAATAATAAGGGGAAGAAACTGTATTTATAACATTTTATTTTATTTATCATTTTCAATATTTATATTTAATATTATTATTTTTATTTATTTTTATTATTATTTATTAGTATCATTAAATAATTTATTAGGTTTTTTTTAAAGAGGAAAAAGTCATTTTTTAAGTCATCACTTTTCATTTTTATTTTTCATTTTCATTCCCGGTTGACCATTTTGCTAAAAATCTGTTATACAAGAACAGCATGCAGTTGAATAAGTGATGAAATGTTTATTTGTGTGTGAACTATACTTTCAAGCCTCTGTTATGGCTCTCAGCATTCTGCGTCTGACATTGTTTGAGTCTGACGGGATGAAGTGAAGGCCAAACACATAAGCGCAAACCACAAACATACATGACATGTGTAACAACTAAATGTAAGCCTGTCATTTCTTCTAAAGCGAGGTGTGTGAGTGACAGGCTCGACCAGCGAAGCAAACCGAGTGGCATAATAGCAGCAGGACTGCACTTCCTGCCGTAAATCCGACGGCAAAGGATTAAGCCAGTTTTATTAGAAATGATTTAAATAAAGGTACACTGGCTCTCCATCTCTGGAGGAGAACTGATTACTGAACAAATGAATTCAACAGAGTTCAATCCAAATGTAAATCCACATTCAACACAGCTGAGGGCCAATCTAAGGGCATAAACAATGTGTGTGTATGGGCATGTGCATGTATACTGACTTAATTTGAAGCTTCTAATCAAATCAAGGATGAATTTGTGCCAAAATACCATATATTTTGATAGAACGCACAACTGTAGGCAAGAAAAACAAAGTTATTGTGTATCCACCTCTAACTTTGTACCTCCAAACTTCGCTTAACTCACTCTTTCTTTCTTTTCCAGAGCTCTTCAAAGTCTTACTTCAGCATAATAATACAGGACCACACATAAATCTATCATAAATGTAGCAGCTCTGAGATTCTTTATGTTTATTTCTCAATCGCGCACACAGGCTCACATACACCCTCTAAAATAGAGCCATATGGGGCTAATGGTGCAGAGAGGGGAACAAACAGAAGGCAATGATATACACATTATCATTATGGAACGGATGTTTCTGTACACATATGCACGCACACTCCCTGCAGAAAAACCCCAAATGCACTGGAAATATATTAAAATGACTTAAAAGAGCAGTTCTCTTCAAATTCAGCTCAAGTTAGGCTAAAATCCAGAACTTGGCCTGCTTTAATGCACCAGGACTGACAGCATATTTGGCCACTTTTCGCTTGTTTTAGCGCCACAGGCAGAGATTAGCTACAGTTCTTCCATGCTAAACCCCACCCCC
>NW_015536503.1:928649-931245 GCF_001515605.1 Sinocyclocheilus anshuiensis | reverse complement strand
AACCCCCCCCCCCCCCCATACATTTAAACTAAAATAAAACCACAGTCCGAATTCAGGCTGCAGTTGGTGATAATCGTTGTCAGTCTCTTCCACACTCCTAGTTTAGGTAGGGGTTTAGCCCAAGGTTTGGCCGGTGTTAGTGAGGGAAGATCACTGGAGAGAGGAGGGATTGTTTTTTGGCGAAACACACTCAGCAGGCCACTCTGGTGCAGTCAAAGCCCAAAAGACTAACGCTGGCCTGAGGGAAGAACCCAAGTCAGAACAGAGGAGTTTCTGAGGTAACGACAGAAAAGAAAAACTAGAAAAGAATAGGAGAAGGTGACTGTGCCCTAAAGGACATAAGAAAGAGAGCAAACTGAATCACTGTCAGCTGAATCTTGATAAATTCCATCAGTTGAATTGAAAGGACTGCAGACTTTTGATGTAATAACATGAATTTGCCACATAAATCTAGTTATATGCATATAACCTGTGGAAAAAAAAAGTTTTTTGTTTGTGAGAGTCCTTCTGTATCTGTTTTAAAAGCTTTCCCTATCCCATTCCATCTATAAAATAAAATATGGAAGTAAATTCCAGAAGAAATTTAAAAAAGTCAAAAGTCACTTGCAGGCCATCATTTTGATCCTGGTGTCTCTGTACAGAGAAGAGTTCCTGCAGACTTAAACAAGGGCTAGAAAACGCCACCCAAACCTGTCTGTTTTGGTTTCTGCAGTGATGAGAAGTCCCTAATAAAGGCCCATGCTGCCTGTGTGCCACACCGAGCTGTGCTCCGCTAATGGAGCCGAGCACTACAGGATGCCAATCAACATATCTCTCACACACACACAAACCAAATATACACCCCCACACAACACAGACCCTACAAACAAAAAGGTCACTCTCATTAGTTCAAATCTAGACTGATGTGTAGGGCTGTGTGTGTGTTGACGGTGAATACAGTGTGATTAAAAAGGTCAGCTTCATTAGCAAAGCGCTGGTGGCAGCTCAAGTCCACATTTCACAATGAGCTTTGACTGAATGGCACAAACAGACAGTAAATCACGTCTCTAAAAACAGACTCGTGAATAAAACACATCCTGGAATATTCTGACAACATTATAGCTCTAACCATGAATTCCGGCCTAAAATACCTATACTGAGACCTCCTTTGACTGAAAAGACTTTCTGGATATAATACTGGATATCTGTAGATTCCTGGAAAACAAGGGGCCTAAAATTTCGGCAACTGCAATGTCAAAACTTTTTTGGACTTTCCAAAAATATTTTGTTACACTTACTGTATGAATGTATATAATTACCAGGGTTATTTTAATATTATTTATGTAAATATATTTGCATAATATTATAGTATTTATTCTCTATTAGTATTTATTCTTTAATACTAATAGCCCTTTTTTAGTATTAAAAAATGGTACTTGAACTTTTATTTTTATATTTTCAGTGTTCATTTTAATTGTTGATGCTTTAATGGTTTATTTGTGTGCTTTTGTCATTTTTATTATTTTTTTATATTTCTATTTAGCTTTAATTTTATTTTATTTCAGCTTTAGTTTTAGTAATTTTAGTAATTCAACTTAAACTTCAGTTAGTTGCAGAGGTAACATTTTGAATTTTCATTTAAATTTTTCATCTTAATATTTATATATGATTTTATCTAATTTCAATAACACTTTTTTTATAGTTTTATTTAACAATAACAATACTGATAATTATAAAATATAATTCTCAGCATGCATGACTAATATGAACAGTAACCACCTTTTTTCAATATTTTGGCAATTTTCCACCAACATCAGCTAAAATCAAGTGTGTGAGTACAAGCATTTTTGTAAGAGGTGTCCGGACATGTGGCCCCTGTAAGCAGCATTGTAGATCCTGTGGTGGGGAAGATTAATAGAGCCAATCTCCAAACAAGCTGCACAGTGACCCCCTCAAAACATTTATAATGAAATGAATCAATCAGTGGGCCCCAGACCTGCAGATAGCATCAGCGGAACAGAACAGCAAAGAGAAAGAACCGGAGAGGAGTTTAAGGCCGAGAGCAGGCAGAGCATGGACAGTCAAGCCTTCTGATATCACTGGCCTTGTTGTCATACGAGACAGAGTGAGGACAGCCAACTTGAGCTTCCGGCACAGGAGGGCTCATAGCAGGGGCTGTTTGTATTTGAGCGAGTCCTGTGCTTGAAACTGCAACCAGTAATGCTAATGCAGTAACACCTCCCTCTGCCAGAGCACACGACTGTCAACTCTAATCTGTGCCAAGAAACCATTCTCCAACTTTTCATTACACACAGAAAATATTCTATTGTTTTTAATTAAGTTTAATAATTAAACTAAATGTCTGCTCTCCATTAAGACAGCCTTCAAAAAACAACCATGTCCAAATAATCAGTAAATGGTCGTCTGTATTTAATTTTAAGCAAATGAAAACAAGCCTGTGATTAATATAAGTACAATCTGTTAAATGTCATTTTACTTTGAAGTTAATTTTTCAACATAGAAAACATTGAAAATGTGTTTCCAAAATATGCTATTTTCAGTATTATTAAATAATTACACAAGTACATATGATTTTATTATATACATATATATACAG
>NW_015536503.1:924756-928072 GCF_001515605.1 Sinocyclocheilus anshuiensis | reverse complement strand
CGGTGGTTGTCCAACAAAATTAAGTTGGTGTTTGGGTGATAAGTTTACAGAAAGAAAAGGTGACATTGGGTTATGACAAAAAGTTGGTAAGCTTTAAAAATGCTGACAACAACAGACATAAAATCTGTCCTGAGAGTTCTTCCTGTGTAGTACTGTAAGTAAATGGGAGTGGGTGTTTATATGTCTGTGTGTTAACATGGTTCCTGATGGCAAAGAGCAGTATATTTAATGTTGTGAAACTAAAAGAAAAGCCCCATTTCCCCACGGATCAATGCTCCACTTCTCCCAGGCTGATTTCTCATAAAACACCTGCTGTAACATCTGAGCCGCGGCACCTGGAATGCACCGACATGCACCCATAAACTCACACCCACATCTCTCTGTCATCATTTCCTTGACCACAGGAGAGCACTACTTTAAGCATCATTTGCTCTCTCCATTTGGTCTACAATGCATCACAGTGGCAATAGACAATCTGGAGAGGAGCCTCACTTCATGGCTTCTCACAGGATGGATGGCTGTTCAATCTGAGAAGAGGGTCAATTTTAGTCTTGTACCTTTCTCAATGGCATGCTGTATTGAATGCTGGGAGCTGGAAAACTAAACTCATACTCCTAAAATAACGTTAGAAATGAAGCTGAAGCTGATTTTTCCATATATTTGTTGTCAGGAAAAAAAGACATTCAGGGAAGTAATACACATTCTGTTTCAGAATGTGTATTTTCTAATTCACATCCTGTTCTAGGTGATTATATGCTAATGAGGGCCTCATTGGGATGAACAAATATGAATAAATTGCATTTTAAAATAGAAAAGTTAAAAAACAGTTATTTTAAATGTTAATAATATTTTACAATATTACTGTTGTTACTGTAGTAAACGTATAAATGCAGTGATGGGGAGCTTCTTTCAAAAACATTAAATGTTCTGTCAGTTTCGCATTTAAAACTAATAAACTTTCTTGAATTTAAAAATCTAAAGCCAAATTTTACCCATATTTGGTGTTTGGCAAATGTTCATTTTGGCCCCTGATGCCGATGGATGTGAAGCAAATGCTTTCTGAATGCAGTGCTGATCTTCCTTCCTCTGCGAGGTCAAAATCAACAGGCACTTTGCAAAGTCTGCGCACAAATGAGAACACAAACAACTTCACATACCACTACAGCTCTTCATGAAGGGCTTCATTAATGTGCCTCTGAAGAGCAAACTCTCTCGTTCCTTCAGTGCGTCTCTCTAACACACACAGACCACGGCCCAGGAAATGGTTCTACAACAGTACAAAGAAAAAGGCCAGGATGGGACGTGCCACACGAGCTGTCAGGAGCAAAGCTGCGGCACCTTTGATTGAAGGTAATTAAAAAGAAAAAAATCCCAAACAAAAGAGCATTTTATGGAGCTTCCGCTATCCAGAGAGTCGCTCATTAGCCCAGCAGGGTAATTAGCAAGATGCCGCAGTCCTCGTTAAGGAGAAATCATAATCGTAAACAAATGGCTGTGAGCTTTTGGTGCCTTCCCCTCTGTAATGAACTGCCACTGTTCTCAAAATGAAAGCAATGCTAAAACGTACACACATGAACACACAACTTGTGACTTGAGATGACAGGTCTCAATTTAAGAGTAAGGGGGCCCATAACGGCTCTCATCCAAGATATAACAGAGCGCTAAACTCATCACACTCAGCACAAGTGCATTCTTGCTCTCATATATTTGCAAAGAGAGCTTCTCATGAGGTTAATTGACCAGATCATGGATTCAGAGAGCAGGAAGACATTGAAATAACTCAGTTGTACATGCACAATTGCACATGAATACACTCAGGAACAAACAAAAGTGTGCAGCTAAACAAAAAAGACAATATCTCTAAGGCAGCTTCTTTAAGGCAGTACTAAAATAATAATAATAATAAAGTATAAAATATAATATAATTTAACATAACATAATCCTATATTTTAAAATGATTCTGTAAGGAGCAAGCAAGCAAATACTAGGTGAGAGGAGAGACAGCACTCATTCCCTTAGCTGATGAACTAAGCTGATGAGCACATTCTGTGTTCTCCATGGCAATAAAAGTGTTGCACTTCCTGTGCCGCCAGGAAGCAGCCCTGGGAGAGATGGACAGCTGGCAGCTGGTCACCATTGCGCCCCATTGTGTGTTATATAAGCTGCACTTAACTGCTGATTCCAGGTCAGCCAGGATCAAACACAATTTCAGCTCCAATTATGATGTAGGTTGATAGGGGGGTAGGTGGCCTTTATCGGCACTCTCGGCAGAGTGACGGAGAAGAGACGGGAAGAGAAAAAAATAACCTTCCCCCTCTGTGAAATTCAGATGAGAAAACAATCAGACCGGGCTTTTGTACACTTGACCGGTAGGCAAATGCTGTTTAACAGTCTAATAAATTAATCGACTAATGAAAGAGAAGGAGAGTGTGAAGAAGCGAAGGAGAAAAAGAAGGCTGTATTATCTTTATATATGTGTGTGTGTACTTATATTATCATACTTTTCTAAAAAAAAAACCAAGAAGTTTCTTAAAACAAGATACCTGTAGAAGAGGTCTTTGAACTCCCAGGTTTTTCATGGTGTCAGCGCTGGCCAGGATCTTGAGCGGGTCGGACACTTTGGTCACAGCCTCAATCTCCTTATTGGTCTCGGTGCGGACCTGGCTGAGGAACAGGTCGTTGATGTAGTAGGTGAGGAAGGTGCGTAGCTGACACTGCTTGGCCTGAGCTGGACCCATACGGGACTCTATCTCCTGAATGAACCTGATGGCACGCAGAAGACAAAGCATTTTCATTCAATTACAGAAACGAGACATGTCTATTCAAGGTTTGACTAAGTTTGTATATGTCAGAGCTGAGGCTCAGTGGTTAGAACATTGTGCAGTGGTGCTGGTGTGGAAAATTTGGGGTTGAATCCAACCTGTATTGTGTCCCAATCACTCTCTAGCGTCTCTACACTATTGATTCATTTTGCATTTAATTTCAAAATGAAATAAAAAAGTTCTTATTACAAATTATATTATTAGTATATACTGTGGCAATTTGTATTTATATGTTAAAATAATTTAATATAATTTTAGACTTTTGTCAGATTTTTTTTTTATGTCAACATCTTGATTTTCTGTTTAAGGTTAAAATGAAATTTTGAATCCCAGATTTCCAGTGTGGCCTCAGACTTGGAAAACACACTCATAAGCACCATTTCTGGCTTTTAAGTACTGCACATACACCATGTGTGTCAGTGAGGGAATAAGACAGGTGTTGAGCAGGGATGGGCTGTTGCGTACGAAGAGACAGAGGCTCATAGATCAGCAGG
>NW_015536503.1:911486-924118 GCF_001515605.1 Sinocyclocheilus anshuiensis | reverse complement strand
CAGCAGGAACGCTGATTTATCACTACGAGACTACAGCTGCACAAACCCCCGACTCTAAACACCTCCCCTCAGCACTGCACAGCCAATTAGTCAACCCAGCAGAGGAGAGCCCATCCACACATGTGCACGTGAATGTGTGTTTGTGTGTGTGTGTGTGTGTGAGAGAGACATTAACTGGAAGCATGGCTCAGCCCTCAGTAAGCAACAACTGTACCATGGCATTTATTAAAACGCTGCCATTACAAACCTAAAAACCAAAATAAACTAATAAGTAGGGCTGCCCCCTAATAGTCGACTAATCGTTAGTCGACCAGAAGAGGCTTAGTCGACCAAAATTTTATTAGACGCTTAGTTGCATAAAAAAAATTAAAAAATAAATAAAGCCACAGGCGAAGTCACCCAGTTCGTGACGGACAGATCGTTAACGGCTAACGTTAGTCTATGGTAATACAGTACATCAGGCAGGACATCCAAACGCTCGCCTATCATTCATCGAGCTTAAAAATGGCTTATCATCTGAAATATGTAAGTATTAGAAACTTTACATGGCTGCTCAGTCTAATGTTAACCTAGAGAAATGTGCGCTATTGTGGTCTGTGTGGAGTGTAGAAGCTGAACAGCAGCGCGCACTTACTGCAGGACAGATGGAGGCGCCGGTGTGCTCACTTGCTCTTAAAATAGGCTACTCTGTCATTTTTGGTCATTCAGATAAGAGTAATACATCTTTCAAATCTGTAAAGACTCTACGTTTATTTGTGTGCACTCACAATAACAACAAAACGCGCTTTTGTAAAAGAATGAAAGCAAACAGGATGCGCTTTCTGCGGTCTCGGTCTGTGAACTTGAGCGCGAAACTCCTATATCTTTGCCTTACAGACATTAAAATATATATAGAGAGTGAAATGTCTATTTTCAAATGAACCAATTCAAATGGAAAACAAATACTGTCAGATTATGTAATCCATATGAAACAAGGTGCATTACTACGGCGGAGATGATGAGTAAGTGTCGCCGAGTTCATCTCTTAAACTGAGAACAGAGAAAGCACTAATTTATCAAATTATTAAAATGTTAATGCAGTCTCCTTACTGTTTTTCCCTGACACATTCATAATCATTACTTCTGCCAGTGTGCTGTGGCAAGCTTTATGCGTGTGCTTGAGCGCTTATGGCTATGTAGGCAATTAAAGGCTCATTATAAAGATTTAAACAGTTTATGAATAAACGTGCGATTAGTCGACTAATGCTTCAAATGAACGACTACTACTCGACCAGAAAAATCCTTAGTTGAGGGCAGCCCTACTAATAAGAGAAAAATTGGCCCGTGTCCATTAAAACATTTTAAATCTTTTTATTTTCTCACTATGTTTCTTTAAAGAAACACTGATCCATGTGGGTTCTAGATAATTGATCATTTTATTTCACCTTGGTTAAAAAACAAACAAAAAACATTAGTGTTAAGTATGCACAATATATCAGTACTGTATTGGTTAATGGCCAATATTAGAGATTTTTAATTTAACGTATTAGCTGATTTTGGATATTTAATTCTGTATGCTCACTTCTCCAATATGCATTCTTTTACATTTAATTTCCTTTTTAATGTCATATCACAGTATTAAGTATGCACAATATATCAATGCAATATTGGTTATCGGCTGATATTAACCATTTTTAATTTATCCACATCAGCCGATATTGGATATTAATATTGGATATGATCATTTCTCAGTTTTTTTACATTTAGATTAACTTTGCCATCATCTAACACTCAAAGTTAATATTTAAAAACATTAATCATTTTATAACACCAAATATTCATGTTTAATACGGTATATTATATTAACGGCTAAATACACTTAGAATTTTAAATGATTTATTTTAATTTTAAAGATTTATTTTTAAATTATTTAGAGAAAAAAGTATAAAAGAATAGAAACAATAGTCATCTATTGTTATAGGTCATAGTATGAAAATAATTATATATAGTTATATATTTATCAGTATTGGCCAGAACCTTAAAAATGGTGCATCCCTAATCAGTACAACAATTAATCAGCACCAATGACCATTTAGTCAAGCTTAAAATTTTAAAATGAGGCACTATAAACTTCCAGAAAGAAAACTGTATAGTGTAATTGAAGTGTCCCCGTTTAAATTTGTTCTGTGTATCATATAATTCTGCAGCCGGGACTGTATATAATATATGGCAAGGCTTCTCAGGACCCTCTTGAATAATTTGGCATGGCTTCGAACTACAGACAAAGATAATAGCTTAATCTCCACTTCATTATGTCACCAATATAAATGTCCTCTATAAGAATTATTCACACCAGATGGTGTCTCTTACTTTCGCTCTCACTCGTCTAATAGACACACAGCAACCCGTGCACACAGTGAAACACAAACGCGTATCATGGGCGCAGACTTCATGTGATCATCTCGCTGTGTTAATATTTCATTCCATAAGTCTGTCTGATCACTGTTCTTATGAGGTAAATGGAAGGTGACAGCTGCCATAGAGGCTCGTTGGCTCTCTCAGTTAATTATGTTTCGCTTCGTCCAAATTCAGAGGAGAAAAATGCGTCAGGGACATCGTGAGCGTGACCACATTGACCGTCATGACAGAAGTGTGTGTTAGAGGAAGACCCACAGAACAGCCTGGAAAAAAGCCAATGAGCTGCATGAAAAAACAAGAAAGGTTGACTGTTGCCAATAGATATTAAATATACTGTCCAGTTTTTATTTTTTGTCACATTTGTAATCTTAGTTGTTGTTGAGCCCTACTTAAGCGCTAATCAAAGAAATCGCAGACAAACTTAAAATTGTTCATGCTACTGGGCAAGAAGAAATAAAACACTCTCTGTGTCTGATCTGTGCACGCTGCATTAGGCAGGTGTGGAGAAGTTGGGACGCTTCTCTCTGCAATTGCATATGATGTGTGAAAAGCATGTGAGTGCGTAACCAGGCTTGACTGTGCTAAGAGATGTTTGAAAACTGAGTCAAGAGGAAGAGGATGGAAAAAGAGAACGAGGACAGTTCAAAACTCGATTCTGTCCTCCCATCGTTACCTGGGCTCACCAGATGCCCTGCTGAGAATAGCCACACTGTTCACCATGACAACAGTAGAAGAATCCATAAATGCCACATTCTCATTGCTCACTTTTTTAAACATGAGCATTAAACATAATAAACTAAATTTTCACTGGATATGATAAACTGCAGATGATAGACCATCTATAGATCAGAGAAGCCATTAATTTCCAATGGAGAGTCACACAGGACTGCGTGAAGTTCTGATTCTATATGGATGATGGATTTCTGGATTCTATTTCACCTTCGGTTGTGTATGAATGTATTAAAATCATCTGAATGGATGTGATGTATTACAACTAAAAGTATGAGTGTGAAATGACAATTATAATTTTTAATCCAAACACATGCAACTTCAGTAGAATGGATAGCTATGAACAAATAAGTCAGACATAATTAATTATAATTTATAATATATTATATTACAATATATTATAATTGCAAATTGAAACAGTAGTATCCTAAGTTCGCAGACAGCGAAAAGACAACTGATATGTGACTACAATTGTGCATTTAAAATTCTGAAAATTCAATAAGGGACTGTCTTAAACTAAAACCCCCAAAGTGCTTTAAATGGGGACAAAATATCTGAAAGCTCCAGAGCGCAACACACACAGCTTGACCTTCATCTCCACAGAGATACCATGAAAACACCTTGGCAACTGCACAACGTGGGCTATCCATGTCTGTGAAATCTTAATTAACAAGTCACAAATCAGTTTATCAAGAAAGGGTAAGCATCGGGTGGACAAAAAATGATGTGAGATCAGAGCAGGAACAGCCACTATAGTGAGCCCCCCTCAGAGCAGGATGAGATGTCTGTAAGCATAACTCACAGCTAATAAGGGGATTATGGCATGTAATCAGAGCTGGCCTTCTTTACGTTCTTCACTGAAATACAATTACTGCCGTGTGATCTGGACATAACCGTTCATTTACGGATGATCTTAATCCATCCAGAGGATAACATAATTGAAACACTATCAACATTTGATGAGGGTCCAGAGGACTAGGACAAATGATTATAACTCTACTGTGGTCACAACATTTATTATTTCCATTTCTCACACTCACAATTAGGGATATGAATAAATTCTAACCCTGAGTGTTTATCATAGATGTGCATATTTGGGACCATTTTGTAAGCATAACCAACCAGAACATCCTACTGTGGCAACTGCATCCCACTGCGATAAAAAAGAAAATCCAGAACATTTTAGCAGTCGCATAGCAACACCCTAGTAACCATCCATAACATCCTAGCAATGACAACTAAACTACCAAAAAATAATAACAATACTTCAACAGACCTGGCAACCACCCAGAATACCCTAGCAACCAAATAAAACGGCATTAAACCTCTCTTAAGTCTTTAACAATCGCATAGCAATGGCCTATCTAATAGAAACAACCTACAGTAGCAACAACCCAAAACACCCTAGCAACAACTCAGAAAACCTTAACAACCTCCCAGAACATCCTAGCAACCGCATACCACTGCAATAAAAATAAATAAATACAATAAATAAATAAATAAATACAAATTTTGGCAATAACCTAGCAACCCATATCACACTAAAAAAACCTTCCACAACATTTCAGCAACCACATAAGGCACTATAACCAGTCAGAAAACTTAGAATACCATAGAAACCATCTACAACACTCTAGTAATCACCCAGAACAAAGTAACAACTAAACAACTAAAAGAAAACAACACTTTAGCAATCACACAGCAATGACCTGGCAACCCCCAGACCCCCAACCCACCAATAAATAAATAAATAAATAAATACAAATAAAATAAAACAAAATAAAATAAAATAAAAGTTATTGTTGCCAACTAGATTTAAATAAATAATTCTAGTTGGTAACAATATAGTAATGGTAATGGTAATATTTCTCAGTAATCTTCACCATTAAAGACCGTTGGATCTGTCAGCACCTTCGTTTCAACATCTTTATGCTTTAACAGTCATTTCTGGACAAGTTCTTCACTGGTCTCTCTACTGCAGTGTTTGGATGAATTCACTGGCTGAAGTCTAAAGCAATAGAATGTGACCCCTCTAAATCAAAGCCCTCATCCTGTAGACTCTCTCTCAGACATATACAGATGAGAAACATTGCACACACACTGAGTCCCAGTTTATTAGCACTGACTGCCTCTGATTGCGCTCAACAGCATCTAATTAACTGTCATTAGAAAGCAGATGTCTGTGCCCAAGGCCTTCACTGGATTATTGTGTGCAGAGCGCCGTGCCTGTGAATACACACACATGCATATACACAGAAAATGGTATGTCAACCACTTCCTGTACTTCTCCCCTCCAAACCAATTACAAGCCCAGTAATTAAACCATCCTTGTAGTATAAATATGTATTTGTGTATTATTGAAGATTATTGAACAAAAAGGTGAAGGAGGACATGAAGCATAGTGTAGCTGAGTCATTTTGAGTAAGAGTAAAGTGCCCTGAGGTTTGCTGTCTGACACTGGCTCAGGAGCTGGGCAGGCTGGCTTGTGTAACGGACATGTTGCAGTCTGGTGTAATATTCGCTTCTGAAGACTGACAGAGAGCTTTCTGTGATCTGAGAGAGGACGCTGAGGATATAAACAGAGTGCTCACACACAAAACACGTACAAGCCGTCAGACTCTCCAGGTGTCACGGTTTCACAAACCTTTTTTGCTTTTATACTACATTCTATGTCTAGATCGTCTAAACAGATTTTAGGCTTTGTCATTCCCTCAGGGAACAGTCCTTTTTAAAGTTTTAAATCTTTTCCTTTGTGAGGTTAAAATCTGTTAATTTAGTTTACATAATATAATCACTTTTTTTTCAATATATGTATGTATACTGAAACACATTTCTTATGCTCACAAAAGCTATATTTATTTGGTCAAAAATAAATATTACAGTAAAACAGTTTAGAGTTTAGTACAGTTTATAACTGTGATGCAAAGCGGAATTTTCAGCAGTAATTACTCCAGTCTTCAGTGTCACGTGATCCTTCAGAAATCATTCTAATATGCTGATTTGGTGCTTAAGAAACATTTATCATTATTATGAGTGTTGAAAACAATTGTGCTGCTTAATATTTTTGTGGATACTATGATTTTTTTTTTCTTTGATGAATAGAAAGCTCAAAAGAACAGTATTTGTTTTAAGTAGAAATCTTTTGTAACATTATAATTGTCATTACTGTGACTTTTGAGCAATTTAATGAATCCATGCTCAAGTATTAATTCAAAATAAAACTTATATATAAGTTTATATATATATTTACTGACCCAGACTTTTGAACAGTCGTGCATATTCTGCTACAATTGGAGCAATTCAAGCTTGAAGTAACACTTACTGTAAATGCAAAGCAGAATTCATGAATTCAGAAAATCGTTATTGCATTTAAAGCTAGTCGGAGTGCAACAGAACAGAACAAAATGCAGGGGTCTTGAAATGCATTTGGTTATAAAACTGTTGAACTTGAAAAACGGTCCATCTAGTGTAAAAATAAATAAATAAATAAAACAAATGAATAAAATGAATAAATCAAAAACACTGACATCTGAAATCTATAGCTGTGGACTGCATGCCATTATTAGGTCTATATTCAATTATATGGACATAAAACAAACAATATATTGACATAAGCCACTTTTAATCCATATTTATCAGATACAATAATTTAATGTTTTCAAATGATCATAATTTGGCGTTTTTTTTCTCAGTAAACATTTTTAGCAAATATGTGCATTTAATTAACTGGTATAGCATGCAATTAATTTAAGAAAACTTTTTAATTAAATGACAGTCCTAATATTTTGATTTCACATCTGCCCCTCCAGCATGTTTCTTATGATTAGATGTATTTTCATATCACAACCAGAAGTGAAATAAAATGTGTAAATCTAAGCAACAGACAGAAGATCAATAAAGACGACCTTTCTATATTTTATGGGCACTTTTACCTTGTCATAATATAACAAGTAGATGATATTCACCACAGTGACAATGAGAAGCCACCTTTCAATGATCGTAAAAATACTGCAGTGTGGGATGATTTTATGGAATTTATAGACCATAATTAATTTATTTCAACATAATATTGCTTCAAAAGCAGGTTTTTAATAGCTGATGCCTCATCTCAATTACAAAGCCAATAATGTATTAATCAAAAAAAGAGAAAGTTTAATTCTGTAGGTCTCACATGGTTAAATATATGTGACCCTGGACCACAAAACCAGTCATAAGGGTCAATTTTTCGAAATTGAGATTTATACATCATCTGAAAGCTGAATGAATAAGCTTCCCATTGATGTATGGTTTGTTATGATAGGACAATATTTGGTATTTTGTCCAAATGAAGCTCTTAGCAATGCATATTACTAATCAAAAATTAAGTTTTAATATATTTACTGTAGGACATTTACAAAATATCTTCATGGAACATGATCTTTACTTAGATCTTTACATGATCTTTTACTCATTATATTCTAATGATTTTTGGCATAAAAGAAAAATCTATAATTTTGACCCATACAATGTATTTTTGGCTATTGCTACAAATATACCCCAGCGACTTAAGGTTTTGTGGTCCAGGGTCACACATGTGAAGAGATTTATAAATGAGCATGAAGAGCAAACCACTGGTATACTCAAATGAACCACTAGATGGCAGTATGTCAGTTCTCTGTGTACATACCTGTGAGTCAGTTCTTCAGCCACCTTAATGAAGGGAAACTGTCTTTAGAAAGCATTAAGATTGCATTTATTGGGTTACTATTGAAACTGACTTCGCCGTGCGATGTATTTAGCTTTCATTGCGTTCCTACAAAGACAGCGGTGAGGTAAATGAATATGGCCAACCCACACATACACCCACTTGCTCTGAGACCTCATGCTGTCTGCTGCAGATCTTACTCACATGTGCACACACACGCTGCCTCACCAAAGGTAGAGCGATGGGTATAGGACAGAAATGCCTTATTGGAAAGGAAAGGACCGGCACGCTAATTAAAATGCATGGAGGCGGAAATCAGAGAACGAATGCGATGCGATACACTGCCAGAGTTGCAAAGTAGTTAACTTTTCTACCTCCTGCTCTTTCTCTCAATTTTCCTCTTCTTTTTTACAGCATCATTATTTACAAATACAAACGTTGCAAACCAAAGAGAGCAGTTTGTAATGAGCTGCATTTCTGGTGGAAATTCTGAAATGTTTTTTAGTGCCGACCAATTCGGCTATTTGAGGTATGAAAATGTAAGTGTGCGAGCGAGAGGGAAAGCGGTGTTTTAGGCCAATTAAACTAGGTGAAATCTATCACACGAAGAAGACCAGGGGCTTGGATTCCTGCAGTCAACAGAAAATGAGATTGGTTCGTTTGGCTGACATGTCCCCATGGTGATAAATTACCCTTCCTGATTCACTTTCACGTTCTTTGCTTTGCTTTTTCGCCCATTTCTCAGTATCTTCCCCTCCCACTGTCTTTCTCATCCTCTGACCTCTGTTTCTGCACATACAGTTGCAGGAAAAAAGTATGTGATGCTTTGACCTCAAGAAAGCAGTTTGGACCAGAAATCCCAAGAACATTGCTTAATTAAAACTGTTTTGTAAACGGAAATGGTGCAAAAATTTCTCCAAACCGTTGTCTGATCTGCAATTACAGGAAACATTTAGCTGAGGTTATTGGAACGTTATCGGGAGGTCAAAATGGAAATTCTGCCATCATTTACTCAACCATGTTGTACAACCAGTATGACTTTCTTTCTTCTGCAGAAAAATATGTTACAATGAACAGTGGCGGCTCGTGGGTTTTAAAATAGAGGAGGCACACTAATTGTATTGGTCTGGGATCCCTGCCGATTATTATTAATATATTATTTGGTTGCTTTTAGTCAGAAAACGTAAAGAAAACGACATACATACAGCAAGATAATATAATTTCACTTACCTGGCCTATCACTTGAAGCAAACATCCATCCCTTCTTAACAGTCTGTGTTAAAAGAGAGCTGCCTGTTGCGCCATTTAATTAAGCCGACTGCTGTAGCCTATATCCAGCTTAGGCTGTTTTCCCTAAATTTGTAAATATACTGTTTGAATGACAGCTTGGTAAATCTGTTGGCAATCAAATATTTAATATCGCTACTCATCATAAGTACTTGGCGCATTATCAGCAATTTATTAAATTTATTAACATTAAATCGTCCTCCTCCCATTTTCACCTCAAAATTATGGGGAAGCTGTGCCTCCCCTGCCTCCCCCGACGAGCCGCCACTGACAATGAAAGTCAATGTGGACCAACATTAGACTTTAAAACATCTTTTGTGTTCTGCCAAAAAAACAAAACAAAAAAAAAAACGTTTTGGACAAGTTATTGGAAGAACCCTTTTGGAAGTGCTTTCAATAAAAAATATGAACATCTATCATTGGTTGTATGCTATTTGCTTAAGCAGACTGCATTTTCCTAATGTTGATGTTGTCAATCAGATAAAAAGTATGTGAACACCACTGGATGCCACACTACATTATTCCACCTCCAAAGCTAAATGTGGCCTTTACAAACACACATCACTGCCTCCCCAAGCAGCCCACCGCACATCTGGACTGGATAATAACCTGTCAGTCTTTTTTCCTCTGAAAGCATTTGTTTTCAGAGCAGTGGAGGGCTGTTATTACCCTGCGTGGTGTGAGCGAGGGAGGAAACTCTGCAAATTGAGCCATTAGAGCAGAAGCTGGGAGTGGCCTGCCTTTAACAGGAGCCTGCATGGGCGAACGGCATCACGCACAAGGTGATAACAGCGTGTGTGTGCGTACAAGCCAGAAAAAGGGAGGGAAGGCAAGTGATTGTGCGGTTAAAAGGGCGAGGAGTGTTGATTGACACACTACCGGCTTAACAATTCAACCCCCCCTTGGGATCTGGTCTAATCAAGCTCCCTTTCAGGCAGCAAAATAGCCGAATCACTAGGGCCCATTTAAACTTCCCTCTTAATAGAAGCTGCGACTGCTCAATAAACAGTGCAAGAGGGGGTTCTGGAGTTTTATAAAGCCAATAGCGCGGGCAGGTCATCATCGTATTCCGCTGGCGAACGGGACTCCAAGCACTTTAGAGCTCCTTCAATTAGAACTCAGCGTCACCTACTGAAAGAACCCAGTTAGTGCTCCAACGTTCCTCTGCTGAGGAGAAGGACTTAATTAAATCACAGAGGCTTTGCCAAAGAGCACGGCCCAGGGCCAGCTTTATGATTTATGTGCCGGCCGTGGAAAACAGCGAAGGCTGGTCCTCTGTGGTGACAGTAGAGACCATACAAACACGTGAAGTCAAGAAATGCTCTCTGCAGAGCATCGGCTGAACTTCAGAAAGTGTATGCTCTGTAACACCTCGTCTGGTGTTGGTGTACAAACATTGGATTTTGGCAGGAGGAAGTTAACACTGTTTTACTGCCCAAATAATGCCCTCTACTGACATGCGTTCTTACCCATTATCACACATTACAGACAACTACAGGCAGCAATAAGTATGTTTATATGTGCATTTATAATCAAGCTACAGTACAGAGGGTTCCAGTTACAGTCAAAATGACCAAATCTGTGTTGCATGGAAAAAAGAAAGACATTCAGATTTGAAATAACATGATTTTTTACTTGATTTTTACATGATTAAATTATTCCTTTCATGGCTCCTAACTGAAAAATAAAAACTTGAGAGCCATTGGTTTCTAAAACGTAAAATTTTGCAAACAAACGGCATAGCTTGCATAATAGAGAACCACGCAAAAAATATTATTCAGAAGCAGTTTGGATCCAATTTGATTCTGGAAAAATATTCTTGCTTGTTAAAGTCTGACCAATAACATTTTTTTTTTTTAATTAAACTTCAAATGCTTAAATTTCAATGCTTCTTTTAAATATATAATTTAACAAAACTCTGTTTGAGAAGTTGTATTTTTAATTACAAGTAATGGTTCCTGGTTAATTTTGAATCAGACACAACCAAAAATGATTCAGTGAGGGTTTCAGTGAGTCAGCTGCGAACACACTAACAGCTCTGAACGATTTACTGAGTGAATCTGACTCAAACGGCTGAGTCACAGCAATTCTGAAACCGTTCTGTGAAATCTTTTCGACTGACTTCATTTAAAAAAAAAAAAAAGAAAACCATAAATGTCCATAAAAGACATTCATGAAATGACATGATGGAAGCATACAAAGTTTTCCAGACTGTCATCAAAGCAAGTAGATTTCAATTGATAACAAATTTTCATTTTTTTTACATATTTGAGATCACTTCAGACTCAGTCTGGAGCCTTGGCTTTCATCTCCTACTTTTTGACAAACAATAGATGAAACAGATATACTTTTCAACTCTTATCCCATTTATAGCCTTTGTGGAGACAGTGAATGATTCAATATGACTCACTTCTGTAAGTGTAGTCCGCTACAGGCCCCTTGAGCATCAGACACTAATACACAACTGTCCCTTCCTTTCAGAGACAAAGAGAGAAAGCAAAACTAGAATACATTAATACACTTAACACCCTCCAATACCCTATACTGCAATGCAGCAGACACCAAGACTAAAAATAAGTGCTTTCTCACTCAAGACCAGAGGATGTATTGCAGAGCAGAGCCAGATAAGGGGCTTTAAAGCATGTTATCTGCCAGCGACCCCTACAATAGGTCATTATAGTGGACAGATCATTCAATGGACTCTTAAAGCTGCGCAACACTGTACTGCATCATAGCATCACATCGTAACCGAGTGAACTGAGCGCAGGGATCATTCTGATAGGAAAATGGGCTTTTCACCCACAGGTCCACATAAAAGAGAAACCAATCTACAAGTCACTACTGGTCTTATAGCGCTCAGGAAGCCGTTTGCAAAATCAGAATAAAACACTAAATCATATTTACAACCCTTGTATTTGTTTCACACTCCACAACTCACTTTTAACAAATTCTCTCTCTCTCTATAAGCCAAAGCATTGTTCTCCCAGTAGGCATTTACCACCTTATATCTACATGAGTGTTATATTGAAATGGTTTGAGGTATACTGGTGGTTGATTGGATGTGAAAAGAAAACAATGAAATAAGAGGGCCGAGATGGAGGGAGGGAATCGTAGGGCTCTGAAACAAATACCGTGTTGTTTGGTCACAAGGGGGGCAGAGGGCAGCGGCAAGATTTGGTTAAATTCAGAAGGTGCTGCTGAAAAAGCAACCTATTAAAATGGCATTCGGTGGCATCTTCCTCGCTTTTTTCCATCGGAAAAAGGCGAGTCAATCAGCGCCAATGCGCCATTTCCCGAGGCAAAATAATATGGTTCATATTTCGCTCGGTGAGATTCAATTGCGACCGGCGAGATCACCTCTGCTCCGAGCTGTCATATACAGTGGGTACGGAAAGTATTCAGACCCCCTTCAATTTTTCACTCTTTGTTATATTGCAGCCATTTGCTAAAATCATTTAAGTTAATTTTTTTCCTCATTAATGTACACACAGCACCCCATATTGACAGAAAAACACAGAATCGTTGACATTTTTGC
>NW_015536503.1:904219-909240 GCF_001515605.1 Sinocyclocheilus anshuiensis | reverse complement strand
TAACTTAAATTATTTTAGCAAATGGCTGCAATATAACAAAGAGTGAAAAATTGAAGGGGGTCTGAATACTTTCCGTACCCACTGTATATGATTCACATTAGCGTGCAAATGGCCGGCGTGTCTGGCTTTCACAGGTATGCAGGAGCGCAGACGTTCGCAGGCACGGGGGTGGCTGTAGAGCATGTGGATGAAGTCAGGTGACCCTCTCGCTGGAATGCGAAGCTGTCTATCTTTGAGGGACTGGAGAGCATTGTGAAATAAGGGAAAAAACTTGAGCGAGATTTGAACTAGTTGGGTAGTTTTGCCGAGGGCGACGCTGTGTGATTGTCTGTGCTCTCCTCCGTTCTAATCCAGATGAATGAGAAACACAGGCTAACAGGAGTTGTGGTTACTGGGAACAGGGGGAAGTGAAATGTGTACGTGGATGGAAGGAGGGAGCAATGGTGTGTTCCTAATAATATAAGCCAGTACTTCTGCTGGGATTAGCGAGTGATGTGTGAGTGATGAAGTGTTTTGTGGAGAATGCTATATAAATATTATGGCAAGCAGCAGGTGGTAAACAAGCTAGGCACAAACATAACCATCAGAGCTAGTTTGTTTTATGCTTTTAATGAACATGAGGCAAACAGAAGAACTCTAGTTGAGAAGATGAATTCTGGGTAAATAATTTATGGGTTATGATCAGTCGACATCACACAAGAAGAACAAGAAAAATAATTTTAGAAGATAAAGACGACGCTGAAATAATTCTTATTTGTTTCCGATTATATATTACAATATATAATGTATGTGTGTGTGTATATATATATATATATATATATATATATAATTTGACTACGTACAATGCAAATTTTGCACCAACTTAAATAAAGAAATTTAGCACCAATAAAAATGTACAAAATAATGCAAAACTATTGTAATAATAATCAAAATATAATATTATTATTTTTTTTCTAATATACATTCTATATTATGCACAATTCATTGGTCCATGGGGCTCCGAATAAATAAATAAATAAATACGGCTTAATTAATTTTTTTTAGTTAATTTTTGGTTGATGGATAAAATAGAGTCTTGCCTACATTTTTTTAAAATCCCAATTCCCTGAAATTTGTTTCATATTCATGAATATCCTATTACACTGTAAAAACACATCAAATTACGAACATCAGATGGCTTGTAAATGGCAATTTGATGTTAAATATATAAAAAAAAGCTTCTTTAAAAAAAAAAAAAACCTGCTCTGAAATTCTTTTTACCTCTTTTTGATTTTGATTCTTTTTGATGCTACTCGCATGCATTTTTGTTATTTTTTTATTTTAATTTTAATTTAATTTATTTATTTTTTAAAGTTGAAAGTCTATTATCTGACTCTCTTCACAGTCATGCTTCAGAGTTGATTCACTAAGAACCTTGATTGAAACATTTTGAAAGTTGCAGGCATATGCTAATCAAGAATAGATTTGCTCTAATCAGAGTTAAATTCTAGTATCAAATATGTTTGCAACATGAAGGAAAAGAGAATCACCCAAACTGGGGCTCTGCTGCAAATGCTTTCAGAACAAAAATAAAAAACAAGCATCTATACTCCTCCAACAATCAAAACAGCAGCTGAAAGAATATCTGTTGGTGCAGACAGCTAATAAAATGGGGTTTCTGAATACTCTTTATGACGACAAATGCTCGGATGTAGAATTAAATAAAATCAACTGGGTACACGGCAACATGCTTTTCTTTGTTCTTTATTATGTTTCATTTTGATCTTTGAGCAAAAAAAAAAAGAGGATTTTTAGTGCAAGGCATTATGGGTAGGGTGACTCTTTATAATGAGAGCCTTGCCGGTCTCTAAAATTGGCTTCCCATACGTTCAATTTCCAAAAGAGCAAGAAAATGAAAGGAGCTCATCCGAAGTTCTCAATACATGGCTAAATGAAAATGAAAGTCAAATATGACAGATATTCTGCTCTACAGCAACAATAGCAATGTGAAAAGAGAGCGCATGCGAGAGAGGGGGAAAAACGGAAAGAAAGAGAACAATCTTGATCTTGTCAGTCGTCTGCCTGGTTTGATTGGAAAAATCTAGCTGCCTAGACTCCCGGCACCTGGGATCCATGTGGCCTGTAAAACAGAGACATTTGATGGCTCTTCATCAGAGAAAAGAGTCCATTTCAAGCCTTGCACACACTTTTGAACTCTTATTCTTTTCACTCAAGACCAAAGTAAGTTCTCCAGCATCTGATATGTCCCCAGCTCTCTCAATAACCATCTGTTATGGCATTTCCCCCCTGAAGAATCACCCCAGTCCTCCTCCTCTCTCTCTCCTACCAAGCATAAAGCAGAACCCCACTGATGCCTCGTACTTAGTAAATTACATTTGCAACCAGGAGGAATAAATACTAGAGATAAAGACTGCTGTAATGTCCTCAAATCCATTAGAATCTCATATTCACACATCGCAGAAATCACATTACAACACAACTAATACCATTTCACCCAAATCGGCTGCCGTGAGTGAAACAGTAACGTAACACGTAATGGGATTTTTTTCCTCATAGTCTGCTCTGTCTTGGATTCCATTAGAAGCTGACTTAGATTTTCTTCCCATTTTCTCGCTTTCCTTGAACATTCACTTGTTTTCTTCATACTATGTAAAATGTATATTATTTGTACATATTACATCACAATCCTGGGTGGGTGGGGATTTTACATTGTATCTGATTATGCTGTGAACACTGACAATGAAACTAGATCCAGATATGCTCTAAAACACATTTACAGCAAAAAGTAGTACAATTCTGCTGTAAGAACAGTTAAGAAACTAAACTAAACAAACTACACTAAACTTCTACATGCACTGTCAACTAAACTTCTTTTTTGCACTCTGAACTAAATCTAAACTTCTGTTCACTCTAAACTAAAAACTAAACTGAACATTTAAACTCCTATGTGCACTGTACTGTAAACTAAACTAAAAACTACATTTCTATGTGTACTCTAAACTAAAACTAATCTTTTATGTGCACTCTAAACTGAACTAAAAAACTAAACTGAACTTTTATGTGCACTCTAAATTAAACTTTTATGTGTACTGTAAACAAAACTAAAAACTAAACTTCTGTTCACTCTAATCTAAACTAAAAATTAAACTAAACTTCAGTGTGCACTCTGAATTAAAACCAAACTTTTATGTGAACTAGAAACTAAACTTCTTTGTGCACTCTAAACATAAAAAAATTGATTTTTTTGGGTGAATCACTCACAACCTGCCAAGAGTAATTTAATGCCTATAGTGAATTAGGCATATTTATTAAAACAATTAAGGTTCAGTGCATTGTGACATATTTTCATGACAATTAAGCATGCTATTCCACCAGTTCCTATTAATGTAATGGCAAAATAAACAAAAAGTATTTGCACATCACAGCCTTAATCTTAAAGTAACATTTATTGTACTGCCTTTATGCTGATTTTAACTAACTAAAAAAAAAAAAACACTCAATACTGTTAAACGACATCCTGTATTACAGTAATAATAATCTAATGAGAAATATCATTGAGAATAATGAGGGAAAAAAACTCAAAAGTAAACCACCTGGAAGCATTACAGTAATGACAGATTGAGCAGGAAATATATTTCATGAAAATATTACCACAAATAACAGTTCTAATAACATGTTTTATTTTCTTTATGAAAAAAAAAAAAAAAAAAGAGTTTGAGAAAGAAATATCCAACATCACTTTCTGCTAATAGTGGGGTGAGACGCCATAGGTATAGAAAGAGAGATGTTCTTAGCAAGCCAGGGCAAAACAAGTCACTGATGCCCTATAAAACCATTAACTGAAGAAAAAAACATGATAGCAACTTACAAATGATAGCAGTAAGGCAATTAACACCTTAATTGTTCTCTTTGGCCTCTTTTAGTGCAAAAATTAGCAGCACTACCTTAACTAACGCTTACCAAAAGTACCATCAGAGAGGACACAGAACCTCCCACAATAATGAAGGATGCCAAGGTGAGCTGTATCAATGCCCCAACACAATCAGGCTGCCAGCCAGAGCTTCACAGAGCTTGCACAGAGCAACCAGGGCTAAGCAGCAGAGAATTCATATCAAAATGAGAAAGAAAGAGAGAGTAGCCTGGAGTAACTGCAGTAAATCATGTTTTAAATCAAATTTAAATCCTGTGGCTTCACCAGGGATTCAACCAGCCAGCTTGCCCAAAGCTACAACACATTCCACTAATGCAACATTATGACACCTAAGTCTACAGACTCATGAATAAGCACCATTTATAAAGGTCGTCAGGGAGAGATGGAAGATACATCTGAAGAGTTACCGTTACAAACATGATGAATTAATCAAATACCACTAGGATTGGTAATTGAAATTTCCCCAGAAAATACAGTACTACATATATGTAATATATTTTTTTTTCAAATATTGAATTCAATTAATGATACACACACACACGCACGCACACACACACACATATATATATATATATGAAATATTACATAAAACAACGTAAATACCTGTGAATGCCATAAAAACTGTTTTCCTATATTGTCCATTTTTCCTTACTATTAAAATAACAAAATTAATCATTAATTCTCTGTCTACATGGCATCACTAGGTTCTGTCATTCAGAAACATGGCTTTTCATATCACTGCTATGCTGATGACACTCAACTCTACCTCTCATTCCATCCTGATGATCCGACGATAGCTGCTCGAATCTCAGCATGTCTAACAGACATTTCTTGTTGGATGACGGACCATCACCTTCAACTCAACCTGGCTAAGACAGAACTGCTTGTGGTTTCAACAAACCCATCACTTTATCAAATTTTCACCATCCAGTTAGGCTCATCAACCATAACTCCTTCAAAAACAGCTAGAAACCTTGGAGTTGTGATTGATGATAAGCTGAATTTCTCAGACCACATTGCTAAAACTGCCCAGTCCTGCAGATTTGCTTTACACAACGTTAGGAAGATCAGGCCCTTTCTTTCGGAACAT
>NW_015536503.1:897519-903320 GCF_001515605.1 Sinocyclocheilus anshuiensis | reverse complement strand
CGCTTTGGATAAAAGCGTCTGCTAAATGACTAAATGTAAATGGAATTATTTTGGAATCAGCAAAACAAAACAAAAAACATTCATGAAACATTGTATTTCAAAAACTTCACTCTTTTCCACTGGCAGGGATCTAACCATGAGAGCTAAGTGAGCACAAACAGCCGTCTTCATCCTCCGTTCCTATTTTCAGCTTCTCTAATTTGCTTTCCCCCTCTCCTCGTGTCTTTCTCCTCCAGAGAGCTGGGCCTGGTATTCAGCATTCATTCTCTCATATAAAGAGCCTAATCGGGGGTTATTACCTGCTCAGCATGGCAGGCACACCGCCTGAGCCAGGAACTCTGATTCATCATTAGAAACGTCTCAATCTGCAGTTTAAAAACATAGCTCTGCACATTCAGTCCATTGCTTGAACAGGAATTATAAGCATTGGAAACATGTGAACGCTCCGCTCTATAAGCTCTATAAACTCAAGCAGCATTAATGCTGAAACGCTAAGCCTCTGTATTTAGTGCAGTGTTTTACCTGTTAATATTATTGCGGCTTTGACACCTTATACATGCACAGGATGCGTGCCTATGTTGGTCACTCAGGAAGCATACGGTTGCTGCCCAAAGAACACAGGAACAGGTCATCATCAGTAATTGTCAATTTTACGCTTTGATTTGCATTTAACTCTAATTTGTATTCTTTAAATGAGCAGTTTCCCTACAGCACTTGTTGGATTATGGAAGGAGTGGAGAGTGTTTGACCCTGAGCTTAATTAATGCAGAAAGATAGATTGTCCAATCCAATAATCCAATTAAAGTTTATTAGCCATTAGACACTGCATCTCTCTCTCTGTATATATCTCAAATACATGAGTCTTACACGGTACTGCAAGGGGCCCACCAATTATTATTTGATCTAAAACTCATTTATGTGAAAAATACACAAAAATGTTTCATTGTCCCTCTCACATTAAAAGCTATTATGTCAAATTTAAATGTAATGTACAAGTCTATGACTCAGTACTTCAATAATGGTTATTCTAAATGGTTTTAATAGGCCACGCAAAAATGAAATTATTAAAAATGTATTTTTGGCCATACAACAAAAGTCACTGAGGTCCAGTTGTTTTGGACCCCACTGATTTTAATTCTAAGGACAAAAAATTCATAATATCGTCCTTGTGTATCATAGAAGAAAGAAGGTTTGGATCAGCATGAGGGCGAGTAAATTATGACATCATGGGTTTTTTTTTTTTTTTGGAGAACTATCCCTCATTTTATACAATATGTCTCTCCACAAAAGAGTTTTTGGTCTGAAAAAAGGGCACTGCCCTAACTCAAGACGGCCTCAATTTTGACAAGCTGGTTGCTTTTTTTAGGAAATCTCTGAAATAGCCATTCTCCTCTCTTCATTTTTCATCTTCTTTTCCTCCATTGCTCATCTTCCTGTGGATTGAAAGAGCAAGGGAAAGAGAAGAGTCTGTTCCCAGAAGAATCAACACCAGAGACCGGCTTTCTTCTGAAGCCTGACCCCAGACACGCCAAAGGATCAATCAATTACCTCTCCACTTCAGCAATCAAACAACATTATTATCAGGCATCAGCTCGTCGACCTGGAAAGGCTGGCGAATCAAAGGCTGCTGTGATGTGGCTGCCAGAGCTCTGTGGCTCGGCGCTAACAGAGAGTGGCACCTGCCCTCCGCTCCGGCAGTGGTGGACGAAGTACACAAATCAAGTACTTGAGTAATTTGGTGCGATTTGCGAACCGATTTAAAAGGTTCATTGAAAAGAATCAGTTCGTTCTGCATGTCGGAGCACGTGATATATTATAAGAAGTAACGATATGTTTTATGAAATGTAGTGAAGTAAAAAGTACGATCTTATGCTTTGGAATGTAGTGAAGTAAAAGTAAAAATTACTCAAAATAAAACTACTCCAGTAAAGTATAGATACTTGAAAAATTTACTTAAGTACAGTAACGAAGTAAAGCTACTCCGTTACTGTCCACCACTGCGCTCCGGGAGGTGAAAAACAAAGAGGCAGGGACACGCACACAAACACAGGCGCACACACTTATGTGCACATATTGAGGTGTTAAGATGAAAGGTGTAGACCATACGGCTAACTAGACACCCACATTCATCTGACCTCAAAAACCCGGAGCATACATGCACACAAACAAGCCAGTGAATCACCATTTCCTCTACAGCTATGTTAATGACTAATGCATTTATATATGGTCTTAATCAAGTAGGGAAGCTTGCCTTTTCAGATTGTTGATCTCTAATATGGCTGCAAATGAGAAAGCCTTGGTTACATACAAGCTCCAGAAATTAAATAAAGCCTATCAATTAGCTTCAAAGAGTAAAATCAATGCAAAAAGGCCTGAAACCACGCATGGCACAATTATTTATTTAGCTAAACCTAACTAGACCATTTATTAAAGAAGAGAGCATGTTTGCCTGAAACTCACAAATACATCTGTGCCACTACCTACCTCTAAATTAATACAAAACACAAATTCATAGTCAAAACAAGGGGGAAAAAATGATAACAGCTGTAATCAAAAGGTAAAAAGCAACAAAAAGGAGCAAAAAGGTCAGAAAATGGGTGGGAAAATGATTAAAAACCCAAGGATTCCATAATTCTGTGAGAACTGGGTCACCTCTGCACTTCAACTTGGCCAAACCACAGAGAAGTCAAGGTCAAAGGTCCCAGGCTAACACCACAGAGAAAACAAGGTGGGAGTGACATTCCACCCTGCCACAGATCTTGCAAATCCACTCCAAGCCATCCTCTATAATTCATAAAGTTACCAGCTGGAGCATAGTCCAGCCACTGGAGGCTAAAATCAAATGCACAGAGGTGAGAGAAACCGGTTTCATTATTATAGTGAGAAGTCATTGTGTCTGATTGACCACAACACTGAGAGCCATTATTAATGGGGAGCTGTCCAGCAGCGCACTGACTGTAGTTTTGCTTGACAAGAGGAGGGATAGCAGCGTCCTGCTGGGGTCAAAGGTCATTAGTAACAGTAGGGGTATGGGCACTGTGCTTATATGATACGCTTTGGTCATTACTGTATCAGAGTGCCGTGCCTGAGAGAGACAGAGAGAGAGAGAGAGAGAGAGAAGAGGCATGTTTAATGCATGGCCGGGTGTGTGCAGCTAGCCGAGGCTATTCTGGGCCGCAGTGATGACTATCACTGCATTAGAGCGGCCACTAGACAGCATTAATCTTTAATAACACACATATGAGGATTCATGAGCTGCCTAAGATCTTCATGACACTGGTCCTTATTCTTTTCGGTCCGCGTGTGTGCGTATGACAACTGGTAGGCTGTTGACTGATGAAGTAAGGATTTGGGGGTCTCATCCCAACTCTGTGGGCAAAAGGCAGAAAAAAGTATGTGTGTATATATAGCACTAAATATATATTCACACCCAGAAGTCTAAGAACACATCGAAAATCTGGAGTTTTATGAATTTAAAGCTGGCTTTGATTGACTGATTGATTGATTGATTGATTTTTAAGTAAAACAAAAAAAAAAGCTAACAAAAACGACAAAAACACAAACAAAACAAAAACAAAAAATTCTACACAATTCTTTTCACAATTCACAATTTCAATGTAACTTTTCACTCAAATATTTTTTGGATTCATATATTTTGCAAATGAAAAAGTGCAAAAATGCAGCATTGTTAGTAGTAGTCTCTGATTTTTTGAATCCCATTGTATGTTTGTATGCTACCGTCCTTACATTTCTATTCCAGCTATCTATTCATTCCTGTTAGAACTCCAGACGCTCACCTTGACAATGGCTCTCTCACTGCCTATCCACACCTTCCCTGGCTACCGCTTAGCAACAGAATGGGCTATTCTAGCAGTTTCCTGTTTGAAATCATCTTTTTTTGTAACAATGGGCATTGTGAGTCAGTCAGCGCTCGCATTATAGAGTGTGATAATAGGGGTGACTTCAGTAACTGCAAATGAAACTTTAAAATTTTCAACTTTTGTTGATAGTGTTCATACTAGCCAGGAAACCAGTAAGAAGTGCTCTATTGCTTACTGATTACTGCATACATGCAGTATATACTGTACACTGCCTACTAGTTTTTTGAATAGTACTGTATATAAAACAATATACATAGTTTCTAAGAGTAGTGTGCTACTTTTGTCACATGACCTTTTCATGTTGCATATTTAATTCTGCAAGTGGCATAGTTTTTATACAAACTTTTTTCTCCAATCAGATTTCCAATTTCTTTTAAAATGTAATTTATTCCTGTGATGGCAAAGCTGAATTTTCAGTAGGGCTGTGCGATTAATCGAAATCGAATCGGAATCGCGATTTGAGACGTTGCGATTTCCTAATCGCAAAGCCTGCGATATGGACGCGATATTACTCTGTTCCAGAGCATATGCATGACTGCCAGCCTTGAGTTGCAGTCTTACTAACCAATAGAGTGAGCGCACCCCTCCCCCCAAAAAAACCCCCGCTAAACGGGAGAGAGACAGAGTGGGATTATGGCGTCTACTGGGTCAGATCGATAGTTAGGCAAATTAAAACTAAAGAAAAACGTATGCAACTTAAGCTTCGAAATGACAGACAACGAACAAAAAAGGTAATTTCCAAGAGCTACGTCACAGGCATATATCAAAAGCTCCCTTCTCGGTTCTGTTTTCAGTACTGGCGAATAAAAGATACATTCTTAGATGCTTTTGTTAGTACGTGAACGTTATCTTACACATTTCATCTCCCCAACAGATTGATTTGAAATAAGTTTATGATGCATGTTCGCTATTCCCAATTCAGAAGAGCGCACACACAGCCTGTGTCTGTGAATGCTTCTCATACTCGCTCCTCTCTGCCCCACGCGGCGCGAATCCCGCGTCACGGACGAGCCGTTCATGCTTGCCGCACTCACGCAGCCTGTCTCGTAATGCTCGTTTATACTCGCACCCGGCTCCGCACCGCAAGTCTTCACGAGCGCATCTGGCAGTATGGACAAGGCTTGATGCATGCGCGCAACCTGTGTCACTCGCGCCTGGCTCCGCGTTTAAAACGAATATAAATTCAGTCTAACTGCTTGCTAATTTCACTTGGATGAAATGAAACATTCAGCACATTTTGCACTTGTTCTTAAAATCCCAAATACTTAAAAAGAAATAAATCAATGTAATACTTTAATAATTTACTTAAGAAATACAGTTCTTTAATTATAAAAAATAAACAAATATTTTCTGTGAAATTCAGTAATTAAGTTAATTCTGTAAAAGTAGTTATACCATTATAATCTTGCCTGTATTGAGCTGAAGCTTGACTTTGCAAATTTAAAATCGCAAATCAAATCGCAATCGCAATATCTGTCAAAAAAATCACAATTTGATATTTTCCCCCAAATCGCACAGCCCTAATTTTCAGCATCATTACTCTTCATTAGTCCTCAGTGTCACAAGATACTTCACATTATATATATACATTACAACCATTATAATATGCTGATTTGCCGCTCAAGAAACATTTCTTATTAATGTCAATGTTAAAAAAACACTTAATAATGCTTAATATTTTTGGGTAAACTGTGATTAATTTTTTTTTTCAAGACTCTTTGCCTTTGTAACATTATAAATGTCTTCACTAGGCGCGTTTCCATTACAGATTTGCGCAAAACTTTGGCGATATTTTATTAATGTCGATAAAAAAGTATTGCGAAATGACGGCGTTTCCATTAACCAATGTTATGCGACTAAAACGTAAACTTTTGCCTCTCGCGATAAGTCATGGCAACGGATTTTGGTGGGATTTTGGCT
>NW_015536503.1:896826-897137 GCF_001515605.1 Sinocyclocheilus anshuiensis | reverse complement strand
CTTCACTAGGCGCGTTTCCATTACAGATTTGCGCAAAACTTTGGCGATATTTTATTAATGTCGATAAAAAAGTATTGCCGAATGAAGGCGTTTCCATTAACCAATGTTATGCGACTAAAACGTAACCTTTTGCCTCTCACGACAAGTCATGGCAACAGATTTTGGTGGAATTTTGATGGATTTTGGCTTTATTTATTCAAAGGAGGCGTATGCGTGTATCTTTACAGAAGCAGCACAGAGAGCCACTTCAGAAATGTGTGTGGCGCGGCTGGAATAAACACAAGCATTGACTAGAGTGGCCGTAATTAGCT
>NW_015536503.1:876690-896723 GCF_001515605.1 Sinocyclocheilus anshuiensis | reverse complement strand
TGTATAAAAACATAAACACAAGCATTGAGTGGCCGTAATCAGCTTCAGTGGCTGTATCAGAGCCACACTGCACCGCAGACGTCTGCAGTGTAAATTGTCTAAGCATTAATGGCAAGGAAAGCCCCTTATACTGGAGAGAGGCCACGTATGATGTGTTTCTTGGAGGTTATAGTACATTGAAGAATGATCATATGACTTTTTACATACGCCATGTGACCTGTAAATGCGAATAAACCGTTTCCATTGCAGTTTTGCGAATTATTCCTTTTTCGCATTGCCTGAAAAACCACCTCATGCGAGCATAAAAACTTTTTTGCGATATATGGACGTTTTTGCGAAATTGATGCGTTTCCATTAGGCGTATTTTCAATTCGCAATTTGCGCAATTTGAAGGGTAACGGAAATGCGTCTACTGTCACTTTTGATCAATAAATGCATCTTTGCTGAATAAAAGTATTAATTTATTAAAACAGTATTTTGAACAGTAGTGTTCATATTATGAAGTGTATATACTGTACTGCAAAAAGAGTAGCATGGAAGTATGCTATTCTGAACACAGCCAAGTTTAACCACTTTGGAGGAATAAAATAAGAGAGACAAATAAAAAAAATAAAAAACATATCCCCGTTCTGTGAGAAAAACATGCCAAAACTCAATTCCCCATAATGCACTGAGTATTTGAGAGCCAAAGCTGCCGATATGCCTTTGGGTGGGTGTGACAGAATATGCAAATTCACTCAGCATTACCCTCATTAAATGTCAGCAATGGGAATATACATTGACGTTTAACTCAAAAAGTTAAACTTTGAAAGTTTTCTATGTGAAAAGACAAGGCTTAGACCCCCACTGGTCCGTCAAATCTCCACCACAATCTCAGGCAGACCTGTGGCTTTATTAAATTCCAAAGTTAGTGAGACACAGGGGCAACTTGCTGAAGTGGCACTTTTTCACGGCGACTCTTTTGTTCGATACTCAGCTCTTTAGTATTTACTTATGCATAGAGCACAGCAGAGAGGATAAAGAGATAAAGGGCATCTGCAAGATAAAGCCATGCCATAGATGAGAGAAACAAGAGGGGGGGAAAGATAGCACAGCAGCAATTCTCCCCCTCCCTTCATAAGAGCGTGGATGTCCGTCACTGCCATGCAATACAAATAGCTGTGCTGCTACCTCTGCCTGTTTTCTAACCTTTACCACAGAAAAACACACAATCTTCCTCTTCACTATTCTGTTTCTCTGTGATGTATAATGCAGTGCAATATTCACATCTATGCCTCATAGTGTTTGTGCACATATGAGAGGGGTGATTTACTCAAGAAAATCCCTGGATATATGAGAAAAGATTAAAAAAAGACAAAGAAAAGGCTCAGCTGCGGACGCTCTTAAGACTGGCACGCTGACTGTGATGCTCACGCTGAATTCTAATGTAGGCTGGATTTAAACAAAAGGACAGGGTGCTAAAGTAGGAACGTGAGGCATACACTTGTTTGTCACCAAATTAGGACAAGGGTCTAAATATAACATGTAAAACTGGGTGAATGGTGTTGGCAACCCATTTTACTATAATCTTAAGTAGTAAAAATGGCTATTTAATAAGAAAATTGTATTGGTTTTATCCACTGGGAATTGATTCGATTGTAAAAAGTGGTCCCTACATGACATTTATTTGAAGGCAAAAAGCTGAAAAACAAAGAGGGCTTGATGAAAAGAAAGTCGTTTCAAAGGCGAAGGAAGTTATTACATTTTGATGAAAGATTATGAAGTCAAATATTTGTTTTATATATAATAGACCACAAATAGACCACACTGCAAAAAATAATGACTTTTTTTTTGTAAGTAGTAATTTTAACTTGCTTTCTAAAAAAAAAAAAGATTAAAAATTTGTAAAGAAAGAAAATAAAGAAAATAAAATAATAAATAAAAAATAATTAATAAATAAATAAATTACTTAAATTACAAAACACTTAAAATTGACTAAATTTATTACAGTTTTTTATTTTAGATTTATTTAGTTATTGCTTTATTTTAGATATTTTAACTGAAAAATTAGAATAAACAAAATATGAGGATTTTCAAAAATATTAGGATTTTTATGCAATTCATTTTGATTTCATGTCGACTTTAAATCCCAATATGATCTAGCCAGGAGCAACAGCCCCCAGCAAAACCAGCAACTAATGAACAGATTTTAATAGGGTTCTAAATACCTGGAAAGTAACCCTAAAATAGTTCTAGCTCTTATTTTGAAACTGTGGTGGTCTGTCTAAAGTAAATGTGCGGGCACCGTTTGTCCTTTCCGTTGTGAGAGGACACCAAATCAGCTGGAGACACTGCAAGGTGAACATACTAGCGTTGGATCGATGGCTCACCCCTAATCTCTGTCAACACAGAGGGAAGGAAAAGTGACAGAGAGGTTGCAGAAAGACATCTGTGTGAAAAATGCTCGTTGCACAACGAAAGCAACTGACAGAAGATTATTACAGCATGACAAAAGCCCCAATTGGGCCAGAAAGCCAGGTAAACAAACCCTCTCCAGCCCTCTCCAAACAGAACACATTGATAATTGCAAGTGATGCTGGTGTTCAGTGTCTTCTGTCATTTCAGATACATAAATACAGCATTTAGACTCTACACCTGAATGAGAAGCCACAACAAAACTGGTTATGACATAACCAATCACGCTACAGGTGGTAAAATGATACTGCTTTTGACTGATACAGACAAGTACGATGGTACTGAGGCCTGTGGAAACTGAATGAATACTCAAGATTCTATTAAAAATAATAATAATAATAAAGTTATATTTTAGTTTTAAAATGTGTTCTAAAATGTGTTTTATTTATGCTTAAAAAGAGAAAAGAAATTGCCAATGAGGTAATAAAAAAATAAAATAAATAAATGGCTAAATAAATAAATTACATTTAATCAATTAATTTAATTATTTACTTTACTTTACAATTTGCAATATTTTATTCGTATCTTGCTATATTTGTTTAGTTACATTTGTTGTTGCAGTTCAAAAGTTCTAGATTATATTTATGCCTAAAAGGAAAAAGGAAATGGCGAATGTGGTAAGAAAAAGTTAATAAATAAACAAACAAACAAAATTTTATTTAAACATTTAATTCACAATTCACAATTATTTTATGCATATTGTCTTGCAAAATTTGTTTTAGTACCTTTATTGTTACATTGTAAAGATTCTAAATTATGTTATACTTATGCTTAAAACAAGAAAGGAAATTGCCAGTGGGGTAAGAAAAATAAAGATGGCTAAACAATAATTATTTAACAATAAATATGAATTGCTAAATGGAGATATATTAAGATATTAAGAAAATCTGCAATGTGTGGACATGTGATAAAAGTGACCAGAACTTCCTCATGCTCCAGTAAAACTGAGTGAAACACATTTGTACGGACCAGAAACTGAGCAGAACTGACTCTGTCAACAGACATATTGAGTCATTTAGAGACATGCGAGGCCATTCTGGCTAATGGCAGTGTGCTTTTGCACAGTTTGTTTATATAACACTAAAGTTTGACTTTTTCTTCAGGAAATGTCTGCCAGATGGTCCACGGAAAGCTAGCCTCCTACACACAACTGACATGTTCTTTGTAAGGTGATAATGACTTTTAAAAAGATGTTTAACAATGTGAAAATGTCATTTGCAAAGTTTCACAGGCGGAAAGCTTTCCGTCATCACGAGCCAATCGGAATGACAGTGGCTCTAGGGTGTGCTTATCATATTAGCAGCAGAGATATCCTAAAACTATCACAGAGATCCTTTACTGACACTTGGTCCTAATATGTGCTGACAGTAGAAGAACAGGAAAGACTTTCTCTTATCGTGGCTCTTTGTTTCTGCACTGTCCTATCATCATGGCAGTCTGCCTATCTTGTGCGGGGCAAGACGTGACCAGATAATGCCCAGACGTGACTGGATGGATGAAAGAGTAGATGAATGAAAGGATGGATACCTGGAAAAAGATATCTGATAGTGTTTCCATTCATCTCAATGGCAGTTGCTTGGCTGGCGCATGATATTTGTCCTTCCATGTGGGTTACAACGAGTCACTTATCATGTGAATAGGGTCAATAAACTTTAATGATGGTTTTGCATAAAAATATATGAAGTTCAGTAAAATTTGCCTGTCGGAATAGGAAAAATGAACTTAATTCAAGATGTATTCTATGAAAATACATAATTACCTGTTTTTTGGTTGAAGTAAATGTATTTTGTTTTAATGTTTAGATATTTTTACTTGATAACAAAACAAAAAAGTAGTAAGAAAATGCATTTTTGCTGTGTATAAACAACTAAAATAACAGTATAAAAGTGGATTTAGGTTCCATACAAGAATCAGTCATGAGATTACATTGTCAACTTATGATGAACTACCACCATCTTCTCCCAACATAAGACAATAGACATCAAGGGAGATGTTTTGACATGGTCCAATCACATCACTGTAACCCACCTTTTTTAAACTTCCTGCTTCAGGTCTTCTCCTACCAGCTACCTAGCTACCTAGACTACAAGTATATTTTTAGACTATTGTAAAACGTATAGAAAAGCAGAATTGTGTTTTATCTGTGGTCACAAACAGTCAAACTGTTACAATAATGGAGAAAATGTGTTTAACGCTATGCCACCAGTGGAAAAAAAGTACAAAACTGTCCATGAAATTGGACACAGCCATCAAGAACTCTAAAAGTTTTGACACTTCTCAAATAGCCTCCTCTGTGATCTGCAGAATTGCTTTTTCCCATCCCTTTGAAGAAATTGATACCTTGTGTAAACGAGAGCAAGAGAGAGATCAAAAAGAAGGGATGGGGAAAAAAATATGTCAAACTAAAATAAAAGTGCTACAACAGGGACAAAATGTTTGAGTTTACAATGACCTACAATTGTATCTAAGTGTGAAACTGATAAACTGTTAAACTGAGAGCAAAAAACTGAGAGAAATACAGGGCAGAGGAAGAAAAAACATACCAAACATAATTTTTACCCTTATAAAGCTGTTATATAGTTTGTGTAAAGTTTTCTTTAAAAATAATTTTTTTTTATTAATGATCAATAACAATAATAATGTTTGTGTTTGGTAATAATTCTTGTTACACTTTAATTTAGCAAGGATGCATTAAATGTGACAGTAAAGACTTTTACATCATTACAAAATATTTTACAAAATTTCAAATAAATTGTTATTCTGAACTTTTGAAGCACCAAATCAGCATATTAATACATCTGAAGGATCATGTGACTTTAAAATGCATTAAAATATAAAACTGTTATTTTAAATTGTAAAAATATTTCACAATATTACGGTTTTGTTTTTTTTTTACTGTATTTTGATTAAATGAAGCCTTGGTGAGCATAAGAGACTTCATTCAAAAACATTTCGACTTTTGAACAGTACTGTATATTTTAATTTAATTTAAATGATAGATTTGTATATTCATGAATATTCTCTTTATGTCACATTATTGAAATATCAAATATTGATTTCAAATGCCAATTCATGTTGACACACAAACACACATCAAACTAACAAGCAATGTTTTTCTTAACTTCTCAAATGTCACTTTCATTTCAACTACCAATACCTCGTTCCGGCTCCTTCCGCCCACCCCAGCCCGTCGGCCCTAACATCTGCTCTCTGACCGGGGTGTGATCTCACAGACTCCGGGCCCTGCCAGGCCTAATCACCTCTGAGTGTGGATGCATACAAGGGGAGAGATTATGGCAAGCCGAGCGTGCCCCCTTTTCAAAATGCCAACCTCAGTCAGGGCAGGAGGATTTAAATACCACTAAATGTCAGTGTGAGGCCCCACAAGTCAAACTAAATTACCTCCTATCTGTTCCATCTCCCCTCTCGCTGTAGTAAGCATGTCTCCAATTCACACGCATAGCCAAACATCCACATAAACATAAAAACCCACATATGAGTGAGTGAGGCAGACAGTCACTCAAAAACACACCAGCTAACAGACTAACATAAAACACTGCGAGTACTTTCAAACTGATTCAAGTAGTTGAAAGCAACGGAAACGTACACAAACACACACAGACACGTACACAAGCGGTCTTTATGGAGCAACCGTATTGATCAATCAGGAGAGATTTGATACTCGGCAAAGTGTTTTCGCACTTTCGCTGTACAGTGCAAGCGGAGCCCATATATTAACATACAGTGAGCGGGTCTGGAGACGTGTGAAGCTCCCCAAAGGGATTATCGATCTCCTTGGGCTGCTCCTGCCCAGCATCAATCAAAAAAGCATCAAGTCCACACCTCTAAGATCTTCAACGTCAGCCTCTTCCACAGAGACTATCGATCACAAATTGCATGGTGAATTGATTGGCAGTAACATTAAGAGCCTGTATTGATCGCGGCGTAAGTTTAGGTTCTTCTCGGTCACTGATAAAACAAACTCCTGCATCAGGAGTACAGTTCGACTTCGATTGGTGCATAGAGTTTAATAAAGGGGTCAGTTAGGGGTCCAGTTAGCCTCTGTAATTACAGCTTAGGTATATTCGAAAGCAGCTGTGCATTCTGACAAAATTAATTAAGCAACATATAAATTGCACATATTTCATTTATATGATTTTTGTCAATTTGACATATATTTCTCTGTCTGCTGACTTTGACACAATGACACAGAAAAGACATTGATTATGATTGTCAATAATAACAAAAATGCACCAGAAATGACTCATCATTAAATTATCATACCACAATTTTAATTAAACACTTATGACAAAACTATATAAAAATATCCTAAATATATGCTGATAAATATATGCTAAAAATACTGTTTAATGTTTATAATATATTTATAATGTTCATACATGTTTTAAAAAATCTATAAAAACATTAAAAAGTTTGGTCTTTTAAATACTGCTGAAGAAATTATGTGGGAAAAAATGACAGATTTTTTTTTTAATAATATATGTTTATATTTTTCAAAAATGTATAAAAAAGGTTCAAATGTTTGGTGTGCAAAATATGCTTACAATATATTTTTTTACACGTTTTACTAAATTAAATTACATATTTTCTTACAACAGTGTAATTCTTATAGTTTTTACTAATATTCTGAATAATTTTTTAGTTTCCTTTTTCATTTTAGTTAAAGTTTTAATAATTTTATTGTGTAGTACATAGTTAAACTGAATTAAAATGAGAAATGTTTCCTTGGCAACATATTTTATTTCATTTCATTTATTTAATTTCAAGTAACAATTTTTTATGGTTTTAATTTTAGTTTCCGTTTTAGTTTTAGTTAATAATAACTCTGTCTTAAACACTGCTGAAGAAATTATGATGAGAAAAATAAGAGTGCAAAATATGTATCATAATACGTTTACAATTTTCAAAAAGTACAAAAAAGTTAAAGTCTAGTCTGTTTTCCTGTTTTAGTCCAAATGTTCCTCATTTTACATATTGTAAATTAAAATGCTACTTCCATCAACCAAAACATGTCATTTCAGTTAAATAATTAAATATCTGAAATATTAAATTAAATAATAAAATATCTTTTAGACTAAAATAAATCAAAAGCTAAAAAATATGATTCTGACAATAACTGATTAATCAGATGCGATATACAGACACACAAAAAAACTGTCTGAAACTACATCCAAAAGCAAAGATGGACCTTTCTCCAGAAATGACAGTCCTCATAGGTTTGAATGTGTATCAGTGCAGCAAAGCATTAAGCACACCGAATGCAGCCAAGGACGGGCGGCCACACATCAGGCTCCTCGCAGAGGACTATGACTGATAGCAGCCATTATGTGGCGGCAAGCAAAAGGTGGAGAGCAGTCACTCGTTTATTCATGCATTCATTTGTTCGGTCCGTCACCTCAGCAGGGACCAGATGAGCTGTTCATACTGTCGGAGCGATGATCCGCCTGCCATTCATCTCAGACGGACAGCTGTCTGACACGCCCTCTGCCCATCCCCTGCTGCTGTCGCACTGCTCAGATGACCACTGAGAGCAGCTCATTTAGATTAATGAACACGGCTAGAATACATCAGTGTGCAGCAGGTGCCGCCTCCTCATAGTGGGCGCAATGTTCGCGATCGAGCCAGAATCACAGCAGGCCAAAAGATGTATTTTCCCCAAATGACTGTTGGCAACAGAGTTGACGCATTCATATCCTGAAATATAAGTTTTGTAATGGACTAAATGGGGATATTATGCACTTGTTGCTAGGAAAGTTTGGTAAACTCAACATAAGTTCATCACTATTGTGGTGACTGATACGTAAAATAATGAGGACAGACCTGAGAAGCAGTCGAGCTGAAAATACAACAAGCAGTGATTTGGTACCATTATGACAAAACTGACAAATTAGACACTTTTGTGCTCAGATTAACAATGATGATCAGAGCTAAACCTCTGCTAGCAAATTAATTTTTCTCAAGAATATGTGATTGATACCTGTGCAAAACTCACCGCCACAATTCTATGCAGTTGCTACACTTTAACACTTTAACACTCGAACACTTTAAACCAGTGGTTCTCAACCCACGGCCCGTCACAAATTCAAATGCGGCCCACCGTGCTGAACACAATTAAAAAAAATACTTTCAGTTTTACAATTCATTTTAGTTTTTACATTAATTTAAAAATGTACTAAATAAATTTAAGCTATAGCCTAATGTTTTTATGTAAAATAATTTTGTTTTTCATATATTATTTTCAGACATGAGCAGTACGCACATAGCCTAATTAACGTTACGCATTTAAAGTAACGACCAAGTGGCCAGCGGCAGACAGTGAGCATATGTTTGATCAATTTAGCCTTCTCAAATCATCACGACTTGACTAAAATAAAATCTATAGATATAAAACAGTTCAAGCATATAACAATGTTTAAACGTTAAACCTAGATAAATGTGCGCTGTATCCAATAGTTTGCGCAGAGAGTGGAAGCTGAAGCGCGCTTTGCAGGACATAGAGACGCCAGCGCGATCTGTGATATCTAAAATATAAAATAAGGAGAAGCCTAAAACAGTCCCGATGCCCGGCCCGCGTCTGAACTATGACGTGAAAATTGGCCCGAAGCAAGGCCCGAGGGGGCGTAAAAAAGTTGTGGCCCATCGGGCCCGGGCTGAAATGCAGGGCTCTAGCTCTGATCTAGCACACAGAAAACGATTTGACTGAAAATTTATCAGAAGAGATGAAAGAAAGATAGTGGTCATCTGCGCAATTCGGAAAAAGAGGCGGCTTTTCTGCATTAGGTAGGCCTATGGTTTTTTTTCTTTTCTTTCTTTTTTTTACTCTTTGTACAGCAGTTATTGTTCATTCTAAATTATTTTTTTAATGTAGAATATGTGTTACATAAATACATGAAATGTAGAACATATAAAAAAGTGCTCGTGGCTCGTCTGCCAGTGGGTGCCCCCCCACGCATAAAAGTGAAACTCCGCCTATGATTGTGCCGTTACTCCTTTCGAGCCGAATTTCACAAAATTGGGTGTTATTTATGGGGAGTAGAATTATTTATTTATTTCAATGAATGTAATCGATTAGATATCATAATATTTAGGCTATAATATTATAAATCAGGTTGGTTTGTATTGCTGACGTAATATGTAAATGATATGCGTGCAGCCCGCAAGACTTGCACTTGGACCATAGTGCGGCCCGGTGGAAAAAAAGGTTGAGAACCACTGCTTTAAACACTTAGAAACCCATTCACACACCTCTTCTAAACAAGCCACACGATTTAAGACATTATTCTTGTTCAAGTCACATTCTTAAGCTTATTATTAATATAGGGTTAAATACTAATTAGGGTTAAAGGTTTAAATGCTACTATAATAGTGTTGCTTGACTTGCCATGGGTTGAATTGTGTAGAATAATATAATTTGACAGAAAATCTGCTTTCTATTCATATGTGGTATAGCAATGCGAGCTACATCAACAGCTTGCATTAACACCAACAGGTCTTTTAAAAGAGCGTTTGAGAAGGGTGTTACATCCAGGACAAAATAGCATCAAGCCATCTGACAGTGACAGTGACCATGTCTGGGGAAAAAAACAACAATGGAAAATCAATGCACTGTGGCACGGATGTAATTGCGAGCAATAGGAGTATCGGGAAGTCCGGTCACATTGTGGGCAGGACGACCATGCTTGGGATATGTCTCTGTATTAGAGCGGTAATATGACAAGGCATTAGTGGGCTGGACCGATGATCCAATAGATTAGGAGATTGAAAGGAAAACTGAATGCGGAGCGGTTCTAAACGGAACACTCCAATTGATACCGTCAGAACAAATCAAAATCAATGGCAGGGGCTCGGTAATGACGTGGTAATGGCTGCCGGCCATGAAAAATATGAAAGGAAGGGGAAAAAAATGATCACATGCTATGGCCGAGGAGACAGATTAAGCAGGGGAGAGTTTAAACAGTTTGCTGAAATGCAGCTTTATAAAGCATGTTCGGCTGACACGTGCATTTGTGAACAGGACCTAAAGCAGAGCGGTTCTAAACGGAACGCTCCAGTTGATACCGTCAGAACAAATCAAAATCAATGGTAGGGGCTCGGAAACGATGCGGTAATGGCTGCCGGCATGAAGCAGGGGAGAGTTTAAACAGCTTGCTGAAATGCAGCTTTATAAAGCATGTTCAGCTTACATGTATTTGTGAACAGGACCTACCTAAGCAATGGCTGAAAGATGACCGTAATGTTTCTGGCTCCTGGTTTACACAGGAACTTAGTCTCTCCTCCCTCAATCAGGTTATCATCAGCTCCACCTGGATAGAAAGACACAGGAAGAAACATTTAAACAGATTTTCTTCCAAAATACTATGTTTTTATATGGACCCTTTACATGGGATGCTTTACATGGGATGACTCTTGCATTCCGCTACACAGAGTGATAAAATACAACAGAATGCAGGTGTTTTGAGAAATATTTTTTAGAAATTAAACTTCATTAAAGTTGAAACTGTGCCTTTAAAACAGTGCTCATGGCTCAAAACGCTAAAAGAAAAAGTGAAACGCATCACATTGGTCTAAGGAGCAGCACACTTATGGTTTCCATGGACGATGATAAAATACAGTTTAGCAGTCATTACACAAAAATATTGGACTGCTAAATGCCAGAAAGCAAAGCAAAGCAAAGCAAAAAACTAAACAAAACAAAAAATTAAACAAAAAGGGGGAAAAAAGCAAAAAAGCAAAAGCGAAGCACAAAAAAACAAAAACTAAACAAAAAACAAAGCACAAAACAAAAAGAAAAAAAAAAGCCAAAAAGCAAAAGCAAAGCACAAAACAAAAAGAAAAAAGCAAAACAAAACAGAAAGCAACGCACAAAACAATAGTATAAACAAAAGCTAAGCAAAGCAAAAAAAAAAAAAGCAAAAAAAAAAAAAATTCAAAACAAAAAACAAAGCAAAGCAAAGAATAAAATATTGTGGTCAACCATCAAAAAAGTAATTTTGTCAAATCATTGCAATTTACCACAAGCCAGAGATACAAGACTCCCCCTCCTCTCTCTCCTATTTGCCCCTCTGTGTATGTGCGTAGTCCTGCGCTAACAGGGTTAATAAGAAAATCATGGCTGTGTAACTCTCTCATGATGAGGCAGGGCCCAAAAAAATGAAGTGAGCTCCAATCCTTATTAGCTCCACTCATCCACAAGTAATCAATATAATTGACTGCAAGAGAATCAAGTCTGCCATCAATAAGAACATTCCTGGGTGGACAGAAGGTGTGTGCGTGGCCTCATGGGTCGGTGAATAGAAATGCCAAGGCGTCAGCCTACTGGCATTTCTCTCGCACTGTGACAATGTTATTCATTAAAATTTCACAGCCCTTTGAGATTGCCACTGGAGAGACTGCTGCAACTACGTAGCACTAAGCCTGGGCACTGCTATCCTGACAAACACCATGCAGGAAACACACACACATCTGAGACACTTATGTGCACATCACACGCACTCACACACACACACAAGTCCTCAGTGGAGAATCACTTTAATTTCTTTTATCAGTCAGTTGTTACATGAGATTTCTTGCCCAAGGGATGGGAAATGAGTCCAGGCCCAGGAACACAAATATTAATGCCAGACGCACATAAAGCACGTGTGTGATGGATTTGGACTGCTGTGGAATTACAAGTGAAGCAAAAGAGTGTGCTTGTATGATTTGTCTCCAACGTTGTGATCTCAGACCCACTGGTGTGGGTTTAATTGCAAAGCTGGAATCAGTCATCCTGTGTTCATTGTTTTGAGAGACAAGACATGCTTCAAATGAGAAATGGGTTCACCTTTCACTGCACTAAAAACCCTGCAGCGCACCTGTCCAGCATTCAAACGCACCTCCCGCTGCTGTTCTTGTCATTTCCACCTTCCTGAGATTCTTCATGGAACACGTTTTGATGAAAAGCTCCCTTGCTCTTATTTCATTTCCACCCCTTTTTCTCATTAAAAAGACAAGAGGATTCTTTATCCTCTCTAAAAGCTTTCTGGTTGTAGCTCTGCTTTTCAAAGTTGTTGCTCTGGAAAGGGAACTTATCTTTGTCTTCCTTAGCTTCCTGTTTCTCTTTTACTCTCAATATATCCAATCTCTCTCCCGCTAATCCAATTAAGACTCAATTACAACAGCAAAATTAAAGCTGCAAGCAGCGATGAACGGGCCCTCGCACCCGGGCTCACCGCCACCCGGTGGCTTTAGGAAAACAGCAATCAGTGGGCAATATGCAATAAGTGGTAAATATAGGAGGAATATGTCAAAGTCATTTATATGTGCCAAACTTCCTGCTGCCAGCTGGTGGCGCTATGATTATAACTGGATGTTGGCATGTAGATGTCTTCAGGCTAGCACTTTTATGAAACATGTGAAGTCTGGTGCAGATTGAACATGGTATGTTTGAGTTAGTGTAAAGCATGGCCTATCTTGTTGCCAACAGGTGGCGCTATAATTATTACTGAACACTGACATGTAGATGTCTTCAGGCCAGTATTCTTACGAAACGTGATGTTTGGTGCAGATTGGACATTGCATGTTTAAGTTAGTTTAAACAAAGTCATTTCCTGTTGCCAGCAGGTGGGGCTATGATTATTATTGAATATTGGCGTTAATATGTGTTCTGGCCAGGACTCTTATCAAACGTGAAGTTTGGGGCAGATCGGACATTGCATGTTTAAGTTAGTGTAAAACAAGTCATTTCCTGTTGCCAGTAGGTGGCGCTATGATTATAACTGAATATTGGCATTTACATGTTTTCAGGCCAGGACTCTTATCAAACATCTGAAGTTTAGGGCAGATCAGATATTGCATGTTTAAGTTACTGTGAAACAAGTAATTTAAATGGCAAAAACTGCACAAAAATCGTGCAGGAAATTCAAAATAACGTACTTCCTGTTGGGTTTTGGATTTTGTTCCAAGATACTTTTTTGTAGGTAATGGTGTGTTACACATGTGTACCGATTTTCGTACATGTACGTAAACCGTAGCTCGAGGCGCACTCCGTTGAAATTTTACAGGTGGCGCTATCGAGCCATTTTGCCACACCCACTTCTGAAACCCATATCAGATGTAAATTTTCGCCAGTTCTGACGCGTGTGCAAAGTTTTGTGAGTTTTCGAGCATGTTTAGGCCCTCAAAAATGCGATTCACTTTGGAGAAGGAGAAGAATAATAAGAAACGGAGCAATTCCAACAGGGTCCTCACACCATCGGTGCTCGGGCCCTAACAAGAAAACACAGCTGCAACCGCACAACACACTGACTCTGACCTATAGACAAGTGACGAGGGGAGAGAAAAACACAGTGAGAGAGACAGAGGACAGAACTGTTACAACAACAGTCGTATGATAAAAATGCATAAGTTCAACAATTTAAGGGAGGAAATAGGTAGAAATCAACTGAAAATAGTGAGAGCATTTGTCCCAAAAAAATTGTGAGAATGAATCGGTTTTAAATTATAAACAAAATGTTTTGCAGCATATGCCATAGTTTTCCACCAGAAGTCCTTGAAGTTTATAGTTGTCAAAAGTTACAATATAGCTGTAATATTTCCAGTTATTATTTTAAAATAAAAAATGTAAGAGTATTATTTGTAATGAAAAAAATAATAATAAAATAATTGTATAATAATATAATAAGGTAGGGGTAGTAGTGGTAGTAGTAATAATAATAATATTAAAGAAAATGTTTCATGAAAATATATAAAAATATTGCTAAAAAATAAAAGATTGCATCAGCTGAAAGAAAAACTCTGCTTAGTGTTTTTAAATATTTTAATTAAATTTGAGTAAATATTGTGTAAAACAATGCTCATTTAATTTGTACAATTTTGTGTCTTTCATTTGTTATCATTAAATTGTATCATATACCACCTTGCCCTCTAGATATCAGTATGAGCCATTAAAAAACCCCAAACAGTTGAGCACTAATTGAAAACACATAAATAAAAGCTGTGATAGCCAGCAGGTCAAAGAGTTACAAATCCAGATTGTGCAGTGTTATTTAATGGCAAAGACAGAGGAGGAAATGTCATCAGTTGCCAGCCTGGCTTGTAATTATTCAGTAATAATTAATCATTATTCAGATCCTTCCAGTACATATTAATGAAGGTCCATTAAAATGTTGTCAACACAACAGACTTTGATTGGAAAAGCAACAGGCCAACATCTGCTATGTTAAATCTAAACAATCATTCACAACAGTTTAACATGTTATTTCAATATTTTACCAGTCAAAAAATAAACAAATGTGAACAAATGGCGACAAGTTAGCTGGTCCAGTTTATTATTATGTGCCTCCACATTTGTTGGCGGTTTATTATTATGCTGAAGTGTGTTTCCTTTTATAATCTATGTGTGTATAAGATCGTGCAAGTGCGTATGAGAGGTGTTATAGCCTGGCCCCGTGAATGCCGCTAATCTAGGATTGGAGTGAGGGTGCGTATGCGCCTTTACATCAAATTTACATTTCTATTCTTGACAGATGCTCTCTAACCAGAGCGACTTACAAGAAAGTGCACATATTGTGTAAGTCAGTCTTGATGAGTGAAAAGTGTGTGACTGCGCATGCACGCACACCTCCCACTCATGTCAGCCCCCATGTAATCAAGCCAGCCAATGACTTAGTGAAATTGCATTAGCTACACTTTCGTGGGTTTGATTAGAAATAGTTTGATGTGAGATGTTCTCCGTCCCTGCCTGGATCTACAGCCGAGAAACGTGTAGTGTCTTCGCTAACACCAGCCGTCCCAGTGGCTCAATCCGTGCGTGTGTCTGTGTGTATGTGAAAGAAATAAATGCATGTCAATGTGAGAGGTCATGCAATCAGGCTGAAAAACCTGCGCTAGTGTGTGTGTGTGTGTGTGTGTGTGTGTGTGTGTGTGTGTGACAGAAACATCAGCAACAGACTGGTGATCACTTATTTACAGTGAATGTCAATATTGGAGGCACACTGGTTGTTTAAACCAAACTATCAACTCTGATCCAGCTACTATGCATGTCTGCTATAGACAACAACAAAATCAATCCCACTGCAGTATGACACCGTACTGTGGCAGACCAGTTAACGTGCAACACAGAAATAACACTCGTAGTCTCATGAAAACCTTCAAAGACAAATATGCAGTGGCTCCAAAGTATTTGAACTCTTAAGTGAAATAGAGGCATGTATGAATGTCACTGCATTAGATGCAAAATATCAAATCAAGTGGCATCGGCAGATGAATTAAGCTACAATCCAGTTCCTTAGTTTATATTAGCCGGTTTTGCAGTTGCTTACTAGTACCAAAGTAATTTTTATCGTGAATGTAGGTAGTCAGCGTTTCTCAAGTTCACACCGAATTGAATTTTAAACAGTGTATAAAAATAAATGTTAAGATAAAACAATGTAATAATAACAACAACAACAACAACAAGAATTTTTATAGTTGTTGTTAAATACCATTTTTTATTTTATTAATTTTGAACAGTGCATATATTGTTTTAAAATAATTAGTTTTACATAATTGTATTTTTTTGTATATTGTGTGTGTATAGTCTATCTATTGTTTAAAATAACAACAACAACAACAATAATTAAGATTATTATTATTATTTAGTATTATTTTGGACAGTGCATATATAGTTTTACAATACTTATTTGTTTTAGAATTAATTATTATTATTATTATTATTATTATTATTATTATTATTAAAATAGATGCACTGTTTGTTTACTATTGGATTGATGTTTTTGGATTTGGAAATTTTATTGTCAAACTTAGTATTTTATTATTACAACAATAACAACAACAACAGCAATAATAATAATAATATTTTATAATATTATCATTTAATTTAATAATTTAATTATTACTATTTTTTTTTAAATGATGCACCGTTTGATTACTATTGGATTAGTGTTGTTGGATTTGGAACTTTATTGTAAAAAAAATTTGTACTTTATTGTTATAACAACAACGACAACAACAACAATAATATATGTATTATAATTATTTTTATTGAATCATTGTTTCAAAAAATAATTAATCATTAAATAATAAATAATTAATAACAAAACCTAATGCATTTCTTGAGAAGTGTGCTTGTGCTATTTTCCTTTAAAATAATAGCAAAGTGCTTTGATATTTTGTTAAATAACGCAATGACACTCATTCACTTTTAAGTTTGGCTCAGGTGTCCAAATACTTTTTTTTATCTAGCAAGTCCTTTCAACAACATAAACACATACTTGAAAATACACATAAACACAAGGCACAGCCCGTTCTCTGTTTGTACAGTGCTCTGGTTTGATCTCCATGGGTTAGTTATCAGTTGAGCTGCCAGAGACAGACAAACTACACAGCACAAACCCATAGCAGCTGCCAGGTTTCTCCTAACAAAACAGAATGAAGATTGACAGGTGTGTGCATGTGTGGCCAATCAGTGCTGTCAGGCAGAAACCTCCAACTTGAAAAAGAACAGGCCAATTTTCAATAATTCATGACTTCCAAGTCGGCCTGGTTATAATTCCTCTGCCATGTCTTCATGTCTGATAGGCTTCTGATGAGGCTCCTCTATTATTAAAACTCATTTGAGGGGACAATATTCCAATATTTCTGGCCAGGAGAGAGCCGAGACCACTAGCTCAGTATGTTGACAATGCATCAAGATGACAATTAAACAAATGAATGAATGAATACATAATTGTGAAAACAGAGTTGGATAAATGATTAATTGTGTCATGGTGGGCAATTCCCCTCGCTTCGGATAAGATGCTTTTATACATTAATTTTTAACAAGCTCTGAATCATTGCACTTAGAGCAAAACAACCTGTTTTTTTTTTTTTAAAACAGCCCTGATTACTGAGCCATCACTACTGCTTCATTTGACTTCATTACAAAAGAGAAAATAAAGTCAACCCCTCCACTTCCAACCACACACTCATGCCCATAATAGCACACACTCTCTTATTTCACCTGTCTGGCTCTCTTTCGATAAACTCCTGTCACAGTTTCTTTCCTTCTCATCATGAGTATCAATTCAATTGAAATAAAAAGGAATAAATTAAAAATATTATTACTGAACAAGTAATAATTATAAACGAACAAGGGGAAGAATAAGGTTAAATGCATTATAATGATTATAAGTAATATTTTCCTTTCTGTCTCTCTCTTTAAGGCGTTCACACTGTGCTTAACACTTGGTTAACGTCTTTTGCAATGCAATGCTAGGATGTAACAGCGAATTGTTTAGCAACTGATGACCAATACAGTAACTGATTAAACAATACTTATTAATTACACTAACTTAAGAAACATTCACACTTTGTATAGTTTTGGTGTTTTAGGGGAGATAGTTTTCAAAAATGTCAAACAGTAATACCAAACATATTAACTGGAGTGATGAAGAGATAAACTACCATTCATAAGTTTAAAGTCCACAAGATTTTTTATGTTTTTGAAAGAAGCCTCTTATCCTCAAGAAGGATAAGATATTTTTGATATTTTGATTTAAAACAACTGATTTCTATTTTAATATATGTATTTTAAAATGTAATTTATTCCTGTAATGGTAAAGCTGAATTTTCAGTAGTCATTACTTCAGTCACATGATCCTTCAAAAAACATTCTAATATGCTGATCTGCTGCTGAAGAAACATTTATTACTATCAACAACAGTTGTGATGCTCAATATTTTTGTGGAAACACAAAACATACCTTATTTTCAGTATTCATTAATCAGCTTTTTTTTTTTCATGTCTTTAATGACACTCTTGATTAATTTATGGCATCACTGCTAAATTAATGTCGGTGACACTTTATTTTAAGGTGTCCTTTTTACACGTTACATGTATTTACTATTGTAATAACAATTAATTATGCATAATTACAAGCAAGTAACCCTAAGCCAAACCCAAATCCTAACCCTGACCATATAGTAAGTACACGTAGTTAATTCATATTACTCAGTACTTAAATGTATAATTACACTGTAACAAGGACACCTTAAAATAAAGTGTAACCTTAATGTCTTACATTTAAAAAAAAATGCACACACCCTAAGCTGTTTTTGTTTGGTTTTTGTTAGAATATTTTAAGCACTCAAAGACAACCATAGCAGATTTACGTGGTGGTGACATTTCTGCAGAAAGACAGGCAATTATTAAAATGGTTTGTAAAATCAGATAATCACTTAACCTCATAAACATAAAAAAAAACCTAAAACCTCAAAACCTGAACTAGCCAGATAATTAATAACTAGTGTTGTTTTTGGCGGCCTGTTTTAATTGTAGTTTTAGAAATACTGCAAAATAATAATAATAACGTGACTAAACGAGACGAAATAACGTTATAACATTTAGTTTCGTGTCGTTTTGGTCAACGAAAATGAAGAGACATTTTAGCATAGTTTTTATTTTGTAAACCACATTTAGTCTCGTTTTTATTCGTCAACAATATTGCATTATACATTTAATTATAGTCATCGTCACATGACCAGCATTTACGTTGCGTCTCGTCTCGTTTTCGTCACGTGATAAAGGTTCATTGACGACGATATTTAGTCATAATTTTCATTGACGAAAGCAACACTATTACTAACCCAAGATAAAGCGTGAACAGTGTGAAATATGCAACAAATAACCCAACCCCGAGTTTTGCCATTTCTAGTTGTGTTGTCTGTCCATCGCTCTCTCTGTATATATCTCTTTCCCCCATAGGCCACCTCTGTTGAGTCTCATTGTAACTGGAGGACAGGAACATGGGAGTTGAGACGGGTCTATGCTGCCCTCTCAAGCTCCACTGATTTAGAATCAGAGAGCCAGTGATCGCGATTGTGTTTAAAACGCTGTTCCACTCATCCAGACATCATCATCATCAAAACCCTTGTTCTCTGTCCTCTCCTTTACCTTTTTCCCTCTTCACCTTCAAAGTAATATTTGCTTACTTCCGGTCTCATAAAATCTAAGTTTGACTTCATGAAGCAGAAAAGCAACAGCAAGAAACTGTCTCCCCGTCAATACCCACAGCACCACTGATATGTTATTACCCTCCAAGTCCATTTCAGCCAATCACAGGCCAATCTCATCTCACCACTGCAGTAATTCAATAATGTGTCCGTGATGAGATCCACCTCAGAACTCCACTCATCACAGCTGCCCCCCACCCCAAGAAAAAAAACAATACAATCACGGGCCGTAATGCTGTTTCAACCCTAATCAGCTTCTGCTATAAAATCACTGGGAAACAGATTGAACATGAAACATCCGACTAGACCGCACACCGGCTGACTGCTGCTCCACTCTGTGAATGTGACAGGACTTGGTTGTGAGTGAATTTCAGTATTTGACTTTATGATCTGTGACTCAAAGCCAGCAGAAGCATACAAAACTGACTGTGCATCTAAAGATGGGTGTTTTTTTCCTGGTACATTAAGAGTTCTGCTTGACAGATTGGATGATATGATCTCAGGGAGGGAGGGAGGGAGGGACGGACGGACGGACGGACGGACGGACGGACGGACGGACGGACGGACGGACGGACGGACGGACGGACGGAC
>NW_015536503.1:874491-876088 GCF_001515605.1 Sinocyclocheilus anshuiensis | reverse complement strand
GACAGATAGATAGATAGATAGATAGATAGATAGATAGATAGATAGATAGATAGATAGATAGATAGATAGAAGGGTAGATAGATGTTAGATGTTAGAAGGATAGAATGTTAGATTAACCGACCGACCGACCGACCGACCGACCGACAGACAGACAGACAGACAGACCGACAGACCGACAGACCGACAGACAGACAGATAGATAGATAGATAGATAGATAGACAGATACACAAGCTCTCCAAATACAGAGCAAGATAAGTTGAGGATATCATAAAGGCTCAAACAGCACTCTAGCACACACACTAGCACTGGACACTGATTGGCATGAAGTGTGTGTATTGGAGTGTTCTGCTGACGCTCCACAGCTGGTGGTCCGGCATAAGCGGCAGATCTTATTTGTTTGGATTCAATTTGGAGTGCCGGATGAGGAGCCAAGGGAATAAATAAAATGAAAGAACAAAAGGAAAACGGCAACAGCATTACGGAGTAATTTAATTGCTCATTTCTCTATGGCTTCTTTCACAGTCTCTCTTCCTCAGATGCAGGTAGATCTGTGATGTTTCAGCATCTGTGGCTATAAAGACTCCAGCCATGGTTATCTAGTTATTAAGATAAATCATCTGTTTAAGAAATGATCAAGGTTGTGGCCACAGAAACATACACACAATAGATGATATTTTATCAATTCTCTGACACACACAGGCACATAAAGCCATCTCGCTTAAAGAGCCATTTAAATCAATGTGGCACCTGGAGCGTCATATCTTCTGAGTCTCTGGGTTCCATCAGGCCTCATTTAGCACACAGATCATCAGGCTCAGCATACACACACGCACACACACAAAACAGAAGATCAGGCACAATGCTAACAGTCTGTGACATACAGTAACAATGCCATTTCCTCAAGCTAATGCTGCTTATTTCTCCTTGTGATGTTCAGAGACTTTTCTTAAAGGAACAGCTCTGCCAAAAAAATAAAAAAAATGACATAATTTATGCACTCTAATGTCTTTTGAATCCTGATTGACTTTGTTTCTTCCATTAAACACAAAATGAGCCGTTAATAACAATGTCCAATCTGATCTTTTCTATATAATGAACGTAAATGATTATCAGTAAATAATGTTCTTTACACAAAGCTATTAAATGGCTTAAAGGTCCCATGACATGCTGCTTTTTGGATGCTTTTATATAGGCCTAAGTGGTCCCTAGTACTGTATCTGAAGTCTCTTTCCCGAAATTCAGCCTTGGTGCAGAATTTCAGCCACTACGAGCCAGTCCCACAATGAGCTTTCCTTAGGACGTGCCATTTCTGTGTCTGTAGCTTTAAATGCTAATGAGGAGGAGAGAGGCGGGGCAACTGCCATGCTTCGCTCGTTTGCAAGCCATGATGTCTCTCGAGGAAAAAAAAATATTGCGCTCGCCTTGCACGGTAGTAGCTCATTTTCTCATGGGCGGGACAAATTCTCTGGGCGGGCAAAGCAGAGAAAGGGGAGGTAACCTTTCCCCGTATGACGACATAAAGGGAAGATTCCAGATTGGGCCATCTGAGCTTTCATTTTCTCAAAGGAGAAGCAGGATACCCAGGGCTCGGTTTAC
>NW_015536503.1:850463-874481 GCF_001515605.1 Sinocyclocheilus anshuiensis | reverse complement strand
GCAGCACACAATAGCAAATTGGGGTTATAATGCTCAGGAACAGAGTTAAAAAGTCAATTGCAACCACTGTTTCCTGACATCATCCGCTTTCGGAAGCTGTTTGGGCACAGAAGTGAAAAAAAAACAGCGTTTCAGGCGGTCGCACACCGGACGAGAAGCGCAGCGTCGCGCCACGTCTTTAAAATTCAAATACTTTATTTTCTATGAGTGTAGGCACACCGGCGGCGCCCAGCTACGTCGTGTTGTACTTGTAAGAATTGTTCTAGACCAGCGGTTCTCAATTCCAGTCCTCGCGTACCCCCACTATGCATGTTTTGCACGTCTCTCTTTGTTAACACACCTGATTCAGATCATCTCGTTAGAAGTGAGCTCCGTGCATGAACTGTGTTCCGATTGACATGGTCCCTACACAGTGTCCATTGCTCCCTACTCCCGGAGCAGGGGAAATCTGTTGAAGTTTACTTCACTTCGGAATATTCATTTACAGATTTGCCCTGCGCCGCTGCCTGCAGCGTCTTCACACAAACGAAACTTACTAGAGAAGCGTGAAGTGGGACATAATATACCTCTGTAAATAAATACAATTTAAATTCACGTCTCGCACACTTAAATGCCCTTTGTATGGAACATATACGCTCCCTTCAAACTGGAATCATGGAGGAATATCCGGTAATGTCCACTTCGCAGGGCACTTACAGTCAAATATAACAAACGTATCAAGCAATAAGAGAAACATACTAAATGTGCAGAGCGGGGGTACGCAAGGACTGGAGTTGAGAACCGCTGTTCTAGACATGCCAAAAATTTGACGCTACAGCACAGCAGCTCTTCTTCTTGGTTTTCTCTGATGCACTAACTCTGTGAAATCGCATCATATTTTAAAAGGCTATATTCCAACTCTTTTAAAAGGAGTTGGAATATAGCTTACAATTTGTATGAACTACTTTTATGATGCTTTATGGAGCTTTTTCACCGTTAAGGAACTTGTCAACCCTGGTCATCCACTTCCATTGTATAGAAAAGAGCAGCATTGCCATTCCTCAGAACTTCTACTTTTGTGTTCCAAGAATGAAAAGTGAGTGAAACTGGGTGAAATATCCCTTTAAGCATGTCTAAATAAACAAAATCCATCACAACAATCAATCTCATTGTCTTTTGAAGTATTTTCAGGTATGTTTCATCTAGATTTTGTATTTTGAAAACAAACTTGTGACCTTTTCTTGTCCTTCCTTTGCCTCTCGTCAGTGTCCATCAAACATGCTTTGATTGTGTGTCAAACAGTGAAGTCCCTCTTCAACAATCACACCTAACAATGCTCCCTGTGCCGTATGTCTGTCTCTCTAATCTTTTCTCTCTCGCTTGGCGGCTCTCAGTAGGAATGCCTGATTGCATACTGTCTTTGGTGCTCTAAAACAGATGCTAAGAAATGCCAATGCTGAATACTGAGGATATGGGGCTAATCAACATCTACAAAAATAAAAGGTCACGAGGAAAGAGAAAGAGCATGAAGGGATGAATAAAACAAAGAAAGAACAAAAGAAAGAAACAGAAAGGTCAAGGCCACCAATATCTGGCAGAGATCAGATCATGACTCAAACAAAACAGCTAAAAAAGTACTGCAAAAACACTTACTTTTTTGTTTGAATTGGGCTACTTTTAAATAATTTGACCTATTAAATACTCACATCCAATGTTTCTCTTCACTTAGAATTTTCTCTTATTGTCACTTAACAAATAGGCTATGTCTGGTCTGAAATCATCATTTGGCACTCAGCTAGGGTAAATGCACACACGTGCCACTATTGGCACACAAGTGATAATAACTAGAGCGATTATCATTATTAATATATTTACTTAATTTATTTAGCTGTTTATTTTACAAATGCTAAAGCATCTGTCCCTTGCATCTGCGTGTCACATTCAGTATTACAACAATCCTTCCTCGCAATAGTCAGAGTATGTCTATTTATGTTTATTATGAGCTATATAAGAAGTCATATGACAGAAAAGCACAAAAACTGGATGTCAGAATATTGGTTCTTTGCAAATTGTAAAAGTTGTTACAAGAAAAAAATAAAAAGATAAGAAGCATGTCATGTATTTAAAGGATTAGTTCACTTCCAGAATAAAAATTTCCTAATAATTTACTCATCCCCATATCATCTAAGATGTTCATGTCTTTCTTTCTTCAGTCGCAAAGAAATTAAGGTTTTTGAGGAAAACATTCCAGGATTTTTCTCCATAAAATGGACTTCAATGGTGCAAACTGCAGTTTCAGTGCAGCTTCAAAGGGTTAGGGGCACTCAAAACGATCCCAGCCGAGGAATAAGGGTCTTATCTAGCGAAACGATCAGCCATTTTCTTAAAAAAAATAACCATTTATATACTTTTTAACCACAAATGCACATGTTGCACAAGCTCCGCGATGCGTGTCCGCAAATTCACAAATTCAATTTGGACCTTCAACCTGTTGGTTCCCATTAAAGTAAATATGGAGAAAAATCCTGGAATGTTTTTCTCAAAAACCTTAATTTCTTTGCGACTGAAGAAAGAAAGACATGAACATCTTGGATGACATGGGGGTTGTTACTCTTGAACTCATTGAAAAGATGAAATTAGAAATGAAATCCTACTTTGAAAAAATATTTGCTAACCTTGGACATATTTGAACAACTCAGAAAATGTTTCTGCAAGTTGCAGAGATTTTTATGAAACACCTATTTGTATCAGTGCTGATCCAGAATTTTGTCTCCGTTAGGATGTGTGAAACCTTAAATCAGCACTCTGACTCGAAAAGTTTGAAAGGTATCATAGAAACAGCTGTTTTTGTGATAGAGAGCCAGTTATCTGGAAGTGCCTGTAAAGCTTGACAGTTTTTGATGGAAACTCTACTAAAAACAGTCTGACACCATCCACAAACACAACAACTTTCGTTAGTGTAGAGAAATCTGATGGAGCTATGAATCACACACACACACACACACACACACACACACACACTTTCGCACACACACCCCCATATTCACCTCCTCACTCCACTGGTGAGGGATTTTTCCATTTGCACCTCTCCTACCCCTATTGTGCTTCACAAATCAGAGCGACAGACAACAACTCTCCTCCGCCCACAGCCCCGCCACTCACCGTGACCCACCTCTCTCACTCTCTTTCTCTCTCTCTGGGGAACACCAGCATCATGCATAAACAAGACCTTCCCTTTATCCTTTCGCTGTAAGCCTAGAGGAGAAAAACTCAATTTGTATACGTGTGTTCGGAGAAAAAGAAGAATCTCCCTATTTTGTGATAATCCCTGCCCAACACACAATGAGCTTTTCTGTTTCTTTATTCTTCAATCTCTGCTTCTTTCGGTTTACAGGTTTGTGGGACTGAAGAGACATGCAAGGAATGTGCCAAAGAACATACATAGGAATATATATAGGACATACTGCATTATTACTACGAGATCCATCATATATAAAACAAAAAACAATATCTAATATTGTCAATCATAGATTCTCAGGTGTGGTTTAGGTGTCCAGATACTTTGTGGGGGTGCATACCAAGCCTTGGCACTCATATGAGAAATGCAAGTTTGAATTCTGCTTGCAACATGCTCTGATTCCATTATAAGATTGCAGTATCCTCTCATTCTCCACTATAACTGTCTACAAAGTCATGCAAAACCTGGAAAATGAAGAGAGTGGGGGGAGAAAGACTTTGTGCCTTGGTGCACATACAAGAAAGTCAAGTTCAAGTTAAACCTGTAACATGCTCCAATCCCATTCTTGCTCACTTTTTATAATTTTCCACTCACTATAATGTCCACTATACCTGTCTAAAAACTTATGTCTAAAAACCTGCGGCCCCAAAAAAGAAAAGAGCGAGGAGAGAAAGAGGTCATACAAGTGCTGCAAGTTCAAGTTTAGCCAGAAACATGTTAAAAATCCCAATCCTGCTCACTTTTCCTATAATTGTTTACTATACTTTTCTACAAAAAGGGAATGGAGTGAAAGAGGTCATTTGAGCCTTGATGCATGAAATGCAAGTTCAAGTTAAGCTTGCAACATGCTCCAATCACATTGCAAAAGCCCCCAAAAATTGAGAGGTTGTGCAAGGTTGTATGAGACATGGATCACATAAAAGTGCTGCAAGTTCGAGTTCAGTCTGCAACATGCTACAATCCCATTTCTGCTCACTTTTCCTATAATTTTCCACTCATTCGCCACTATACCCAACTAAAATATTATGGAAAAGCACGAAAAATGGAGTGGAAGCAGAAAGAGCCTAAGTGCCTATATGAGTGCTGCAAGATCAAGTTTAGCCTACAACATGCTTTGAACCCATTCAGCTTTTACTTCACCTTTTATTTTCCTCTCATTGTCCACTATATTAGTCTAACAATTACGGAAAACCTAAAAAATAGAGAGCAGGTGGTGAAACCTTGGTGGACATATGAGTGCGGCAAGTTCAAATTTAGTCTGCAACATATCTAATCCCATTCCCCCTAACTTTACCTACTTATTCTCCACCATGACTGTCTTAAAAATATGCAAAAGCCCAGAGAGAATGAAAGAGGAGAGCACTGAAGCAGTAATGAACTCTTCAGAAGGAAGCTGAGGATTAATTGATCTGTAGGAGTCATGCTGGAGGAGGGAAAGCTGTAATTAAGCTACAGAGGTTCTGAATGCGGTTTTATAATGACTGCTACAAACACACACACACACACACATTCACTCAGAGATGTTCCACATGACATCGCACTCGCACGTAATTGCAGTCTCATGCAACTCTGACAAAGCTGTTTTGCTCCAAGACTGGTGAAGTACTGTTTTATTTACAGCACATTGAGGAATTTTACCATTTTATGTCACTGGAAAGCGGTATAGTGCTTTGCTAATAGATCAATAGATCAAATCCTCATGAACTTGCGACCCTACTGGCAAAAATGGCACTGCAAAGGTACAGATGTTTAAACATCTGTACCATTTAGCATTGCACAGTGACTGGACTGTGTCAAAAATGTGATATTATATGAAATGCCTGTGTATATGTGACATACTATATGTAAAATATATTAAAAGGCAGTGAAGGTTGTTCTGAGAGGTCATTATACTAACTGCAGGATCTGCTTATTTATGGATTATTTAATGACTTATTTAAATATATTTAATTAAATATATTATTTAAATATTTTTTGCAACCATTCAGTCAGGTCAGACCATCTACCAGCCCTAATGCTTTATGCCCGAATGTCTGTGTGGCTGCAAACTGAATTAAAATACGGAACATTCCTGTGTTGGCTTCAATACATATTGTCATTTTTCTAATTTATTCCCTAAGAAATCCATGAATGGCCCCACGTAATGAAACAATGACTTTCAACTCTCTCGTCCTCCCTCCCTCTACCGAGTTGACTTATTCCGTCTGTTAAATTATTTCATCCCTTCAATCTCCTCTCATCCTTTCAGGCTACAGACACTGTGCCTGTATTGTGACGGCACAAATGAACAGTGGAAATCTCATCTCCTATTGTGACGGCACAAATGAACAGTGGAAATCTCATCTCCTATTTGGTGGTGCGAAGTGTTCAACGAATCAAATATTCTCCTTTTTTCACTTCTAAAGCATTTGAAGGAACACCATGAGAGTCTTAGAAGCCCATTTACTTCCTTATCTAATGTTAATCGTCACTTTCATCTTGCTCTTTTTGAGCCTGACGAGTCGGCTGTGATTGGCGGTTCGCTATCTGTTGAAATCGTACTTGAATAGCTGTGACGAAGAGAAAATTTCAGTTGGTACACTTGCAAAGTTGACACGCACCAGGAATATTGAATACCTAAGCAACACCTTTAAAGGGATAGTTCACAAAAAAATGTACTATTATAAATTACTATTATAAAATTATAATTATAAAATCTATTATAAAATCACTATTTACTCACCCTCATGTTGTTTCAAACCTGCCACATTCTTCATATATATATATATATATATATATATATATATATAGCTATTCTTTTTAATAGTTAACTATTAACTATTTTGAATTTTTCGGATCATCAGTCATCAAAGTTCTGTAAATATTGGTCACAGACACTGAGATCTACTACATTTCACCAAACTGATTACTCACTGAAAACTTCAGAAGTTAGGGGGACAGAAATAATATATATATTTTTTTTTTTTGGCTTGACAGGTTCTATTATTACTTACTTTTTAAAAATAGTCTTCCCATTATATTGTTCATTCAGACTGATTCGCGAACGCGCATGAACGCAAGAGTTGGGATTTATCGCATGAACAAATCACAGCCGAACATAACCAGTCATATGCAATCATATCGCGATGGAGGCATTGCTTCCTCTCACGTGACTTTCCCCCATTCATTCTTAATTACCCCCCACCAAACTCATCGCAGGCTTTAGGGGGTCTGTTAAAACTCAATGGGCTCAGGGGAGGCGAGAGAGACGTGGACTTCCGCTGTAACTTTACTTGCTAGTGTCGCATTTGGGCAATGTTTCTTTAGAAAAACAAGTGATTTAAACACTTTTTAATGTTATTTTTTGTAATATTGGCGTTGTTTTATTTTTGTACTACAAATTTTTTTCTCATCCAATATTTTGAGGAGGCACTGCCTCCCTTGCCTCCACGGAGCAAACGCCCCTGATATACAGTATATGCAAATAGCGTAACAAGAAATAAGAAATAAAATGTGAATAAATAAATAAAAGAAAATACACAGAGAAATAATAAAACTGCAAAATAAATAGTGTATATATTTTTGTGAGCTATTCCTTTAAAACCCCTTTAAAAACAGACACAAAAAGCTTATAGAAGCAGAAAGGCAAATACTATTTCTTGTGATTTATTTCCCTTTTTTTAAACTTGAAATGGAGTATGAAACTTTTTGTCAAGAAAAAAAAAAACAGTCTCTACTTCTGAATGGTGTGAGAAGCATCTGCCTCTCACCTCTCTCACTCTATGTGTCCTTCACTTCTCTTTTCTTAACACCTTGTGCTCCCTCTCGAGCATTTCACAGAGTGTCTCACACAGGGATTTCTTGAAGAAAAAAAAAAGGGAAAAGAAAAACAAGAAGGGACACACAAGTGTCAAGCACCGCTGATTGAAGCTACAAGGTCATTCTGAAGAGTGAGAGAAGAGGGGAGAGGAAGAGATGCTCTCTGGCATGTCTGTCTCACTCCAGCAGGGTGTGTGTGTGTGTAGCACAGAGACGCTGAACAAAAGAAGAAGCTCTAACAGGTGAATGATACATAGCTAAGCAACTCTTCACCCTGATGACTTCAGGGCCTCCTCTCCATCATCGCCCTATTCACTCCTTCCATCCTATTCACACTGCACCTGCCGTCCCCTGCCGTACTCTCTGCCCCTCCTTTCAGCTTCCCCCTTCCCCTTGCTCACCTTGCAACTCCCCGCTTTTGCTGTAGAGTTCTCGCCGCTGCTCCCGCAGGTACGCACTCATGCTAATGGCATGAGAAGAAGACTCAAACCTGCAAAAAAAAAAAAAAATGGTCAAAGGTTGTCAAAGGTTACGTAGGAAAGCAAGTCAAGAGTTTTCATTTTAAGTTAACCTGAAATCTAATGTGAATTGTATACCCAAGAGCAAGGAGAAAATGCTTTCCCATGAGGCACTTAACCCAGTCTATGCGTGTGGTTCTTGTCTGCTGTTACCCTTCCCATTCCAATTAAATTCCTGAATCACTCTGCATAAGCAAACTTACTTGAATAAAGACTGTTTAGGTCGGAGAGGTTTCTTCTTGGCGAAGAACGCTCCGAAGTCTCCGCCGGTGCTGGCGTAAGACAGCTGGGCAGAAGGCTCTGCAGCTCTACGGGTATTTTTGACATCCAGGTAGTCCATTAGCAGCACCTGAGAGAGCATAAGAGCAATTTTTTATGTTTATTCAGTCAGTCATACATTACAATTACAGTAAACATCCAAATTCATTTTACTTTTTGACATTTTAAGTAGCTGTTCTACTAGATGTGCTAAACAGCTAGTGATGAACAGTTTATTAGTGCACTTGCTGGCACTGCACTTTGCAAACACAAGTAAACAGGTTTAGAAAAGGGATGGAATGGTCGATTAATCCAATGATTTTTCAAACGTTTTGATGCCAAGGACACCCAAATGTGATGATTCACTTGCAAAAAGACTCCTTTCTAAACATAAAGGCAGCTGTATATTTTAATGCATATACAGAATAATTTATACTGTCAGAAAACTAAATATTTATTACTCTGTATTAACTTGACAGCATACTGTTTTCTCCCCACTATTAGATTAATGATATAAATATACACTACCATTCAAAAGTTTGGAGTTGGTAAGACTATGTTTTTGAAAGAAGTCTCTTAGTTCCCTAAAGCTGCATTTATTTAATCAAAACAGAAAAATACTGAAAAAAACTGTAATAGTGTGAAATTTAACTACAATTTAAAATAACATTTCTATTTTAATATATTTATTTTAAATATATAGATATATTAATATATTCCAGCTGTCACATGATCCATCAGAAATCATTCTAATGTACTGATTTGGTGCTCAAGAAACATTTCTCATTATCATCAGTGTTGAAAACAGTTAATATTTTTGTGGAACTGTGCTTCATTCATTTTCAAAAGTTCAGTTTCAATTCATTTTTTTCATTATTCTTTGATAAACAAAGTTGAACTGCATTTATTTGTAACAATGTAAAAGTCTTTACTGCCACTTTTGATCAGTTTTATGTCTCCTTGTTGAATAAAAATACTTTCTATTAATTATTAATCATTTCTTTAAAAAAAAAAAAAATCATGCTGAACCCAAACTTTTGAACTGTAGTGTATAAACCTGAAGAAACACTTTTTCAGCTCAATTCAGATTTATTTGTATAGAGATTTACACACAAAATATTGTTCAAAACATTAACTTTGAAAGCTCTAAAATACATTTTCTAAAATATGTAGTTAGGTTATGTATACCCCTAGTCTAGAATGACTTAACTGCGTCTGTTTCTAGGCCTGTCTCAGGCCCATCTTTCCTGGCTGTCTGTGTAACTTCGAACGCCTGCCATGTGCGCCAGCAAAATCCCATTAACTCTGATTAAAACTGCACTACACTGCAATGCATCTGAATTCATGAATATCCCATTCAACACTATCCATAACCATTAAGGGAGGTTAAAACTGCTGCAAGAGGACTGAAAAAGAAGTTAAAGTAAACTTTTCCACAAATTAGCAAGCCATTTTCCAATGGCTCCATAATTTAATGAAGCAATTAGCTTGGTCTATTTCTAAATCCCAGCTGCAAAACAGTCCAAAGTGAAGATGGAATTAGGAAAGGACAGATGGAACTACATCTGACTGATAATAGCATAATTAAACAGAGATAAGAAGGGAACGGTCTATGAGAGGAGGGGAAGCCTCATCAACAGCCATTCCTCAACCCATAGGCAAGTCCAATCCGGCCAGCCCGTTATATTCCTGTCAGATTATTAATTACTAATGCCCATCTGATCCAGTGATGGAGCGGGTCTCGCATGTAGACCCCCAACTTAATTAAATGCCAACGTTTGCCTGATGAAGGAGTCTGGACCCACTTCAGTGACCTCGGAGAAGGGAACACGGAACTTTTAAGGCAATTAACCGTGGAGGATGAATGGATGGTGGGAGAAAGAAAGAGAGAGAGATTTCATGATGAAAACAGCAAACACAGGAAGGGGGACAGATGGAGAGAGATGTACAAGAGAGATTAGGAAGTGATAAATCAGCAAATTCATCCCCGCAAGGAAATAACAGAATTCCTTCAGTACAGTGCAGTACATTTTAAAGTCCCCGTCATATGGAGATTACTTTATTTACTTAACGCTTTATTATCCATTCAATGTGCCGTAGAATAGAAATTTGTCTTTGGCACTGGCATAAAAAAGACAAATGTATACAATTAATAGGATAAAAAGATAAGGTGAAAGAAATAAGAAGATATTTAAAAAAAAACATTAAAAAAAATAAATTAAATGTCAAAGTCAAGAAATAAGATATTTCAGAAACAATAAAAAAAAAAGTTTTTTTTTTGTTTAAAGGTATAGCTATTGTTCAATAATAATAATAAAGTTATATTATTATTATAAATAACTGTACTTCAAAGCAAATCCTACGATAACCATAGCAATGTTTAAAAGATGAAAATCATGAATATAGTTTTCTTCCATCACAATATGACAATAATGATAAAGGTGAACATAGGAGTTAATAAAAAAAATACATCTGAAAAAAAAAAAATCACTAGACTGTAAAAATGATTTTCAAAGTTGTGAATAAAAACAAAAGATTACTTGAGCATGTTTTACAAGAAAACAGTATTTCACTTCAAAATACTTCTATTTCAAAATGTCATGTTTAATTCAATGTGTTGGTATAGCGGTTTCTTTGTAATTATTTGTTTTAATTATTTTATTTGTAAAAATGTAATACCAATTTCTGTGTGAAAACAGTTTCTGCACCAAATCTTTTTTTCAGTGGATGCTGCTAAGAGTGGATGTTGTAAATACAGGTAATTTAACTGGTAATTAATTATAGGTTTTTCCCGTATCCTCAATATCACTGTCCAAATTGTTGGTAATATCCTTTAAGTTTTAGTGGTGGTGTGATTTTATTATGCTTTAGCATGAATTTATTCTTCATGGTTTGTGTGTACTGTAAGTGCATGAGAATATTTTTGCAATATGTTAAACAGAAAAAGAAATACAGGAAGATGAAGGGAGGAAAACTTGAAGACAGGACTCATTATACCACCACCACAGCCAGCAAGGTCACTTTCACTAAAATGCCTCATGCCTCATCAGAAGTGCCTTCGTCCCCATTATAATGCGGCTTATTAGAACAGCGTTCGTTTTTCGTAACAACAGAGATGAAGCGTGGGCAGCAGCAGTGCTGTGTCCATTTTAAAACACCAAACAAGTAGGTGGAAACAACAGAGGCAGCTCAGCCAACAACACAAAGAACCCAAGAATGAGTCTGGCAATAAAACATGCAAAACAAACTGCTGATCTCCAGCAGGAACATCTAAAACGCCACATCAAACAGAGACAAAGAGCGGCCCAATTATGATTTATGTCGACCATGGATGGACACAAAATAACAAAAGACCTGTTTAACATCACTGGGAAGTCTTATAGCCGGTGTCATAGCCGTGTTGAGAGGGCAGCTAATTTATACACCAATCTGTGTTTTCATGGAGAAAAACCTCCACAAACAAACACTAAGGATGATGGGTTAAAATGATTAGACGGTTCTGAAAATATTTGGTAAATTCGTAGTAAATGAAAGATTGTCAATTACTTTTCTCAGGAAAATGACCTCCAAATGACCTTTTTCTGAGAAGAAAAAGGGAGGACAAATACAAAATAAAATCAGCACTTTGAGCAGCCGTAACGTGGTGGACACATTCTGAACCCTTCCATTTCCGGACGTTCATTTCACAGGCCCTCTTCTTTATTGGAGCCTTAAAGACTAGGTTGTTTTAACAGAAGGAAAAAATCTATATTCATGGCCTCTTTCAAGAAAAGACCAGCTTGAAAATGGTCTTGGGAAACAAGAGTCTGTGAGAAACAGCAAATGGCTTTTCACACCAGATAATAAACACAGAGCACACTGGCTGGATTTGTGATGTGCACGAATGCGTATCCCACAACAATTCTGTTTCCTTCCAACTCAAAACCATTACAAAGTTTACCGACGTCTTCAGATGTGTCTGGAAAATCGTGAGTTAATCTTTAGTGACCTTGTCTTTGAGGACACATTCTCAATTTAATGAACAGCAAAAAGCAGCACTCATCCCCTCTATTAGCCGCAAATCAAGAAAAACAGTGTTGAAGGATGTGCAGGTGAGCACCTGCTCTCTGATGATAGACGTTTGCAGAGTGCTTTAAGAAACGAGGGAAATAAACAAAGCTTCCTGCCTCTCGTCAACCCCTCGAGATTATGAAGAAAACACAGTTTCCTCTCGTTCTATGGTTTCCAAAAAGGAGTCTGACACCAAAACATCATAATTTCTGAAGTGTTTTTTTAAAACTGGGTGCATGTATGACCTTCATAAATTTTCAAATTTCACAAAAACAACCCAATTGCATTTTTTTTGTCTTTTTTTTTGTCATCTCTGTGCAATTAAAATATGTATGACCCGACTGACAATAAAACTATAATCATTATGGAGGAGGGGCATTATGAACCATGGGATTCTGTCTCTATGGATACCTTACCATTATTCATAGTCATATAAGCTCACATGGGTGTTTGAGAAACACATAAATAGAGACCAAAAAAACAAAACGATCTAATATAAACAGCATATTTATTATGTGATGCTTAACATTGATCTTGGATGCATCCAGCCAAGGTGATATGTTAACATGACACCTCAGGTAGAAAAAAAAATGACATGTTGATTAAAAAGTTGATTAGTCGATCTCTTTGTTATCTTATACCTGCATTCTGGCATGCCATTTGATCAGATTTTCACTTCCTACACACAAAATATATAAATATATATGCCTACGTATAGAATATTAGCTGGTTTATGCCAGATATATTAAGTTCAAATATATTTTTACCATACTTTCATATATAGTTAAAAGGTAAAATTAAGAGAATTTCTGTTAGGTGCCAGCTGATCAAAGCATATGTTAGCAGGAAGTCAGATGCTTATCCACTGCAATCAATAAAAGTCATGGTCTCTAGGTACATGTGGTGAAGGGATCAGTGTGTTGCTATGTCACAGATGCAAAGTAAAACTGCAAAAGCCACAGCTATGGAGTAATTATGACAACACGCCTGCTATAAGTGCAGTGATTGATTGGTTTAGTTAATGCTTACGCTCACATAGAGTAAAGTCTAAACCTCCCATACTCTTGCCTGCATTTTTGTTTTTAGTTTTTCTGGAAAAATAATCTGCTGAGGTTTCAAATAAATAATGCCAACTTTAACCAATCAATAGCAGTAAATTGGGTTGAATCTTTCAGAGGCTAAATATGAGTTTTAGATTAAGAGACTAAGATGGGTTTATAGTGAATCTATCTTTAGGCCTTAGAAAGAGTCCAATAAAGCAGACATTCAAGTAATGAAAATGAAGATTTATGAAGTTATTTAAAAAAGAGAGAGGTAGTGAGGATAAAAATAGAAAAAAAGTGAAACAGTAAAAACACAGTAAAATAATATTAAATAATAATAATAATAATTAAAAACAAAATTATATATATATATATATATATATATTAGAAGAAACAAACATGACAATCCAAAACAAGATAAACCAAACAAAACCAGACAAACTAGGACAAAACAAACCAAAACAAAAGACAAGGAAAAACAAGACAAGACAAAACAAAACAAAATAAAAAACACAAAACAAATAAAAACAAAAGTAAAACACACAACAAGACAAAAAATGAGTGTGAGCCTCTGTGCTAAAAGAACACATTTGTTCAAGTCTAAGACATGGGGAAATAATCCCTTACCTCCAGAGAGCCAATAACCTTTCTTTAAAAACACAAGCTGACCTAATCAGTGATACACTGTAGAGACTATGGATTCAAAAGCCTCACTGAGCATTTTCTACCCCTCATCCTCCATTGTATCCAGCACTTCTGATATATTCTAGTTCAATGTAGATATAACATATCGCAGTGAGAGCTCAGTGCTTGGAGCAGCATCTGGTTACGTCTGGGTCATTAGCATTCTCATCAGCGATACTCAGTACAGTCCACTACAGGCGTTGCTATTACAGAGATGCACATCACAAAAGAATGCATAATTACTGTTGTAATTAATGAACATAAGAGTGGCGCTTTTCAAAACAACAAGCATGTCTCGACCACAAAGCCTGGGGGGAAAAATTAACACTGGGTTTTAAAACATGGAAATGAACTGTTATGATCATTAACCCTGTGGTGGAAATCTTTCAAATCCACAAGCGATATGCAAGCCGTGGCCAGTTACAATAGATCATTTAGACTGGTACACAACAGCTCATTTAGAGGCCATGTGTCTGTCTATCTCGCCGACATGAAACAGAAGCACTTTGCCTCTCCCTCCGCTGCCAGACTAATCACTGTCAGGGCATGAAACGCCTCACTAACACTGTATAATCCAATTACTCTGAGGCTGTGTGGCTCCCACTAAATCTAAACAAGTTGTCAAAGTGGAAAGTTTGTCATTTCCTTTCTTTTTTCCCCCCTTTCACGCTCTTGTTCCCCTCACCCTCTTACCCATCATTCCTGGGCTCAAGACCGTGAGGCTTAGGAGGAGGAACAGTAATACAACGCGAAGAGGGAGATTACTACGAGCGCCATCATCTTCTTAACAATGGTATACAAAGTCTTGCGGTTCTCTGATGAGGAATATTCAAGCAGGACTTGGAACTTGGTAAGAAATAAGTAACTTTATAACTTTATTTTAAATGGCTGTTGACTGGATCTTAATTATTAATTGTTGGTACATTTATTTTTCATTAAAAAAATTTTAATTATAATTGGTATTACAAAATAAATATACCAATAATTAATAATTAAGATCCAATCAACAGCCACTTAAATAAAAATCAATCTTGAATAAAAAAAATTTATAAAAAAATCTTGTCATTGTCAAAAATCAAACTCAAAGATCTCTTCAGTATAAATTCTAATATCTACTGGGACCAAGAAGTTTACTTTAAGAAAACATTCATCAAAGCATACCAATAATTAATAATCAATAATTGAGATATATCCAGGATTAGTAAAAAAAAAAAAAAAAATGTGTAAATTAAAATCAAATATCTATTCTATATCAATACCAAAATCTATACTGGGATGACAGAAACAGTAAGAACACATCATCAAAACCATACCTACAACTACCACCGCCAGTTTTGTCTCTTCTTCTGTGGTATTTATAGGGATAAAATTATGTAGGACAAATTCAGGATTGGTCTGTCAGTGGCAAAATTTCAGTCAACAGCCACTCCAAAAAGTCAATAACTATTTACTCTTAGTTTACAAGCTCAATATGGATTCTAACACACTCAGACTTTTGCTCTCCTGTCTTCAAAAATGGCCGAGCCACAGTTCAAAGAGCCAGGAACTGAAAGAAATAAAGATTATAACATGTCTCTCAGGTCCATCTGTCCATGGCCTTCGTGTCTTCAGTGTAATGGAAAGGTCAATGTGATTCCTGTCTCCCACAGGAACAGAGAAAACTTGGGAACAGAAGTTCGGTATTAAGATAGAAAGACAAGGGTGTACAGGGTTCTCATCGACACCTAAGAGAACAAGAGGTTATCGTGAAGGTAACCCAAAAAAATGACACCAAGAACATCAGGTGCATCAGTGCATGAGAACAGGACCATCATTCTCACTTGAGACTGAAGTTTACGTAAGTCACACCTGATCACAATCAGCACCTGATACCAGAACTCAAGAGTGTCACTGAATGAGAAAAAAAGAGTGACAGAAAATAACAGAAAAAATAGAGAAATGAAAGGCCAGAAATAGAAAAGCAAAAGGAAAGAAAAATAGATAAAGATAGAAAGAGAAGAGAAGAGAAGAGAAGAGAAGAGAAGAGAAGAGAAAAAAGAAATGTGACTGCAGTCTATGTGTCATCACTCTCCCACAATCTTCATTCTAAAGAGAAAACAGAAAGGAAGCTGCTTTTTTGAGTGCCTTTAGAAGATGCTGTGCATTTTTATGATGGTTCAGATTTGGGGCTCTAGTACTTGATCTCAGGGGGAAGCGTCTGTGCTTGAGAATGTGAACTAGTCTGAAATGACAAAATGCTGTCACAGTCAGGAATAAGGGAAGAAGAGATGAGATCAAGAGGAGAGCGAAAACACAAATGATTAGGAAAACCTCATCTACCTTAATGAAGATTCTCATCAAGGGATTACATTATCTCACACCGTGACCACAGGAGACACCGCAGCCCCTGGCAACCAGCCGGCTTGAGCAGGGAAGCACACTGAACACTTAATACCAGCTATTTCAGCAAAGCCAGGATGACTGTGCTGTAGGAACACTTCCTTATGAATCAAACTGCATTGGTCATGCAATATACCATACTGTCAGGGGAACAGTAGAAATATATTTTTTTATTCTGTAATAACGCATTAAATTGATCAAAAGTGACAGTTAAAGCCATTATACGTCATCATGATTTCCACACAATTATTAAGCAGCACAACTGAACCAAATCAGCATATTAGAATGATTTCTGAAGGATCATGTGACACTGAAGACTGCTGCTCAAAATTCAGCTTTGCCATCACAAGAATAAATTAAAAGTATTATTTCAAACAGTTATCTTAAATTGTAATAACATTTCACAATATTAGTTTTTACTGTATTTTTGATCAAATAAATGCAGCCTTGGTAAGAATATAACCAACCCCAAACTTTTGAACGGCATATATACTGTTGTTTTCATTTAAAGACGCATTCATTCTATATCTCTACAGGACTACAAGCTGAAGCAAAGGCTCGAAATAAACAAAATAATCTGTTGTTAGCTAGAGTGTGAGGTGCTTGTGCTAATGAATGCCGAAAAAAGAGGCAATACATGTGCACACAGTCAAACCCCTCATCACACTGCAGTTAAATGCATATTTTGACTTCTGTAGTCACCTCGCGGAAAGATGCATCTCATTACTTAGGGTCTGCAAAGAGCTCAGCAGGGCCTTAGCAACAGTTGACAGGGCCAAGCTTGTTTTTTTGTTACCACTCTCTACAGACTGCTTTGAAAGGAGTAGTTAAAAAAAAGACAGGAGGAAAGTACAAGGTCACAGTTTGACTCTTCACCCTGTTTGATGGAGTGATGACCCATTTACTCATTTCCCAGCTGCACCTCCACTCCCATCTCTCTTTCTCTCCCCTCATTCTCCTGATTCCTGTGTCTATGACTGGATCCTCTCTAGCATGCAGCTGATAAACAATGCTTTGAAAGAGCACACATGGAATGAGAATCAGGGAGAGAGAGAGAGAGAATGTAAAGAGATGGAATTATTTAAGGGAAGAAAAACAGTGAATACAGAGAATAATATGGACATGAGAAGGTTATGAGGTCTCGTTTTTTACAACGTCTTTGAATCTGAATTTTCAATTAGTTTGACCATCTGTACCTACAGCGGTTTTAAAATTGCTTGTGAAAATAATTCTAGATAGATGCGAGTCAACATTGTATAACACACCAAAAGAACTATTCTCCATTTATGGTTACTATTAAGAGGGAAAACAAGATATGATGTGAGGTTGTCACATTGATCTTGGGAATCTAGTGAATCATGAATCTAAATTGCCACTTGAATCAAACAAGACTGGCTTAACTCTGAAAACGAATTGCTCAATTGCTAAAAACAAAACAAAACAAAACACAACAAAGCACCAAACAAAGCAAAGCACAAAACAAACCAAACATGAATCTAAATTGCCTCTTGAATGAAAGAAGACTAGCCTAACTCTGAAAACTAATTTCTCAATTGCTAAAAACAAAGCACAGCAAAGCACCAAACAAAGCAAAGCACAAACCAAACCAAACAAAACAAAACAAAAAATAAGTGTAAACATACAAATCACATGAGATAAAAACCTGCAGCAGGATTTCCAGCAGGTGCTTTTCAAACACACAAACAGACACTCAATGTTGGACCTCTTGAGAGACTCTCAAAGGTTACATGAACAGCTGGCAATCTCACCTGCCTCAAAACACACACTAAAAAGTCAACATTTTCCCCATTAACATACTCCAATTAAACATGACACTTGGGATGAAATACCGAACTTTTACAGTCTTAACAGAAGAGTCACAAGAAACAGCTAATAACGTTCTGTTTATAAGTTACCTGTAAATAACAGTTAATAGCATGTTTCTGCTTTGAATAACAGCCTGAGAGACTGAAAGTCACAGCACTGGGTTGTTGCCAAGGAGTTGCTATGACTTATATGTTGAAGAAGGTGCTTCCAATTGTTTTTAATACATTGCTATGTGGTGGCTAGGGTATTGCTAGGTGGTCAAAATAGCCTCTAGCAAAATCCACTTTTACATATTGTATATATTTCACTGCAATCTTTTAGATTCCAAATATATCATCCAATTTGCTGGATCTGCTTTACTGAATGACTCTTCAGGGACTGACCTGTAGGACGGTCTGGATCTTGGCATAGACATCAGCCTGCTCATAGAGTTTGATCCCTTCCTGGGCTCCATTGGGAGAGACGATAATCTGCTGTAGGTGACTGAGAACCACACTGTGAGCCTGGGCCACTGCATTCAACTTATCAAACAACAGCTCAAGCAGTTCCAGCAACAACCTGAAGAGGGTGATAGAGAGAGAAAAAAAACTCAAAAATGGGTATAAAATAATAAAACACTAGGACTATCAATAGAATAAAAAAATCACAATCAATTTCTTGATTTCTAACCAGTTTTCAGATGCACAATGAAATGGTAACGGTATCAAATGTGTTAAAATATTTCATTAATCATATTATTAGAATTAGGGTTCATTCAAATTTTACAGCCCTAAAATATACATTTTGCTAACCTTTTATGTTTGTCTGTTTGTTTGCAGAACCCCCAGCACCCCCTTGTGGCCCCTGGGGGTCCTTGGACCCCAGTTTGAAAACTCCTAATCTAGAAGCTTTCCAAGAAAAAGCCACCATTGCAGTCAGTCTGGCTGTCAGAAATCCCTCTACATCACCAAAAGCGAGCCAAAAGTGGTCCATTCTCTGTTACTAATGAACATGACAGCAGCAGGGTGCTGACAGAATCTCCCTGTTGAGCAGCGGCAGCTGTTCACCAACAACAATTAGCAGCATCTGTCAAACTCTCTGGGTCCTCTAGGAGGACACACATCTGTCTGACTTTTGTGGAGTTTACTCATTCGTCCCAGTAAAATGAGGCAGAAGAAAACACTGGTCGGTGGAATGAAGAGGTTGGAGGTGACAGCATGATGTAGGGTATTAAGAATGCTGGGAGGTGGACGGCAGGAAGATGATGGATGTTCACGTGAGAGACGGTGCATGATGACACATGTTAAACCTGATTTACAGAGGACAGGACATGACCCTTGACTCAACATGTAAACACATATTATACAGGACGACACTTCTTCATACAAGCATTGCAGAAAGCCAACCCAAAGCACACTATCTACTTACACACATCTGAACCAAGAGGTCAAGGTTTGTTGGTTGATGTCGTAACTGGATGGATGGATGGATGGATGGATGGAATGAATGAATGAATGAATGAATGAATGAATGAATGCTCTCTTACATGATTAGAAATACTGTACACACACATATACATTTATATATGATTATCTATGTCACTACAATCTATGTCACATCACGCCTGGTTAGGACAGCATGTAAGACATACTTTTCACTGTGAACTGTAAAGCCGCAGTGACTTCATTTTTCTGTTGAGGTTTCCATAGAAACGGAGCCCTACCTCAACTTTCACGTTAGCACAGACACAGACACACAAGTAAACACTGAAATTGCTCTATGGTTAAAATGGGACCTTATTTTCACTCAGGTCATTTGAGCCTTTTCATGTACAAAACACCCTGGCAAAGATGGTTTACCTTACAGGAAACAGATTTATGAACTGCCATATTAATTCAGCAGTTATTTATCAAGGTAATTACATTTAATGATACATTAGTAAATTCAGAAGAAACACACACATATATACCACACATATATAACCATTTCTCAAAAGAGTTTGCGAATAATGGAAATTTTTCTTATATTACTAAAGTTTCCATGTCATAGCTTTCAAAGAAAAGCCCCGTTTATTTCATTAAAAGCACAAAATGAAAAGTCAGTGGATATTCTCTCACAGAGAGAAACATTAAAACCCAGAGAATTGCTGTGGAAAAATAAGCGATTGAGAGTTCATTTTAGCCTTGGGTAAAGAGTGTTTCTTTAACAGCCTTCATTATCTGTCTTTTCTTTTCTTTTCTTTCCTTGCTTTTGTTTTTCTCCATTAGAGCCAATGCTTAAGCAGACACTGGCTGCCGCTCGCTTTTATGGATTACACCATTTCTGGAAATGAGGGAGGTATGAATGCCATATATGACAGATGAGAGCATTGGTCCAGCAAGCCATCATCGGGTAAAGTGAGAGAGCGAGAGAGAGCGCAATAAAGAAGGAAAACAATGGAAACCAATCACACTTCAGTACAAATGCCTTCCAAAGTGCTTCCCTTAAAAACAAAATTAGTGCAAGAGGGAGAACTGCTTCTAAAGTGACTGTCATTGGCAGTTTTTTTTCCTACATCTTTTAAGGACAACATGAAATCAAAACTGACCCCATTTACTTCTAAATGATTCTCTCCCTGTGCATGATTTGTCAGTGCATGTTAATGTAAATAAATTTGTTTTAATAATCTTCAAGAGCCAGCTGATCATAATAATAATCAATCAAGCGCCAACTGATCAAATCCAGTCTCGCCTTCCGTTATGTAGCTGCATTAGGAAGTATATCACGTTAAAAGAATTGCAAAGTAAAAACTATGGATGCTTCAAGCGATTGGAAACTGAGCAACTATTCAGTATGGCTGTGCATATTGCAGGAAATAAAAAGAATAGTTATATGCAGAAACTATGATTTTCATAAAGAAAAATCTGCCCTTCCACCTCATTTATGTGGTGGTATTTGTTCCTAAATAAATTCAAAGTTTTACAGTTTTACAAGAATTACAACAAATTCACAAATAAAAAATATGAGATTTGGAAATATGCATTAAGATTCACAAATGTTTTCTCATGTCTTGACAAAACAAAACATGAATTTCAGACTCACAAACACTTTTCCCAGTGTTCATTTGTGGAAATGCAAGCATTTATTTGGGCTGTTTGAATAAAATGTCTTAATAATATGTCTGATATGAATGTCTAATATGAAATGTCTAAATGATAATAACATTAAAAAAACGATTTTTTGTGCTTGTCTACATATCTTAACCATCATATAATATTCTGTCAGCCAATCAATCAATAAACTAAGAAACAGTAGTATGGTGTATGACTATAATTATGGATATTCACTGCAGACTGCCCCATCATTCCATTAGCATTTACCTGGGCTGGATGTCCTGTGCCAGGTTCTCTCCTCTCTGGTAGGCATGGTCAGCGATCTGAGTGGTGGATCTCTTGAGGATCTGCTTGAGCTCAGGCTCCAGACGCTCCATGATGGCTTTAATGGTTTCCGGGATCTTCTTGAGTTTGGCCAGTGCTTTGATCAGGATCCCCATGAACTCTGCACTGTTCTCCTCTGGGTCTATGTCCAAGTCCTCTCTCATTTCCTGCAGCTCACGTACTGCACAAACACACATGCACTCCATCAAGAACACTACAACAATATATAATTACAGCAGCATGAATGGACTGAACGGTTTATGGAACACCTGCATAAATATACAAGCAACCTTGACAGCAAACAGATGGTAGTAAAACTTTATGATATGGTTTGCTAATTGTTAAATCATTCAATATTACATAACTATTAAAAGGTCACTAATATGCATTCCAATTTGAATATATGAATAAATATGAATATGTACTAACAATCTGTTAAGATATTCATTTATTTATAATGACGTTTTCCTCAGAGAGATTTTACAGGTAAAAAGGTTAGTAATATTAATGTAAAGTAACAATAATATATTAATAATTAAACCCAAATTATAGAAAATCTACAGTAGGTTCACTTGAACCAACAATTCCTGGAATTTAAATACATTTCAAGTTATTTTTCACTATGTTTCAGGGTCACGCTTTCATCATTTCATAATCATTTCCTCCCTTGTCATCATGGCATCAGCACAATCCTTAAATAAACCTGCATTATGCACCTCTCCATATTCACCTGCTCAATGGAGAGATCGTACAGTGAAGTGCTTATTTTTCTGTCTGCTAATACCGTCCAATCCAATGACTGTTTAAAATTATTTTAATGTTTATGGCAAGTTAATGGGCTCAGGTTTTTCTTCTTTTCTCTCCACCAACTGTAGCTTGCTAAATAATTACTACAATTACCTCCGACAAATGATGCGCAAAAGGCCATTAGACAAAATAGGTGACAAAAGGGAAGCGTCTTCCGCAGCAGGGGAAATGTTGTCTGATGGCGTCACCCGATCACACATAAAGCACTGCGACAGCAATAATTGCAAGCGTTTCATGTAATGTGAAGAAAACTGCAGCTAGCGCAAGAATTTCTCAATAGTCCTGTGAATTAGAGACATTTCTACCTGCTTTAGCAAAATCAGCACAAATAACAATAAAAGGGTGAGTAATCATCTAAAGTGACAGACAGACAGATGGATGGATGGATGGATGGATAGACAAGCAGACAGATAAATAGATGGACAGACAGACGGATTCTATCTATCCATGGATGGATGGATGGATTGAAGGATGCACAGACGGATAGGATAGATGGATAAATAGCTGGATAGATAGATAGACGGATGGTTGGATGGACAGACAGACAGACGGAAGGACAGACACACAGATGGAAGGATAGACGGATAGACAGACACACACAGAGAGATGGACAGACAGATAGATAGACAGACAGACGGACAAATGGACAGACAGACAGGCAGATAGGGTTGTCGATAGTTGTACTGACGACTGACAGCATGTCTCAGAGGCAGTGTGGGAGAAACAGACAGCTGTGGGTGGCTTGGTGGGTCTGATAACAGTCTCAGAGTGCAGTGGAGTCGGCACCCCACACAGGAGAGCACGGATAACGAGGCCCACACCCCCGCTGTGCTGACAGCGCTGCATGATTAATAATGTGAGAGAGTATCTCATCTGCACCAGTTAATATGCTTACTGAAACATGATGTATTGAGATCATGAAACCTGAGAGTGCGTGTTCTTGTGTGTGTGCAGACACAGGTCTTTTTTAGAGGTGCGTGCAAGTGAAAGTGTGAGTCACTGTGTAATTGTAAAAGTGAAAATTGGTATGTCATTGAGTTTTGGTGTGTATATTACAATGATCGTCTCAATGGACATATAATAGGAGTGTGTGTTCATGCAAATGCTTTCCTGAACACACAGAACGCAATAGTTTCAAGTCTTTTCTTGTCTGTGGCAGCCCCCAGTGTTATATTAATAGACACAGTGACACTGGTCAGAAGTGTCCTAATGATTTAATTAGCACTTTGAACACTGGCAGACAATATGGAGCACCAGGCCCTACAAAATCACCTCTTGCTTCATAACAGCCAGGACACCTGCTGTTCCCTTCAGTACAGCAGAGAGGAATCTATCATTCAAATTATGAGCCACTAAATCAAGCTCTAATTCACTCGCTCTCTGCAAAAGTAGCACTCTATTTCTCTCGTTTGCTGGCTAATGGTCACTTTGTCTTGTCTTGTCTTTGGATGTTTTTTTGTCTTCAAGTTTTGAATACATCAAAATTTCAGCCAATTAAAATTTTTATGGCGGAAAAAAAAGAAGGTTTTTGGCCAACAGAGAAAATAGACAGAAAATCGTATCTAATAATATAAACAGAAACTGCAATTAAACAATGTACATTATATTTAAATTAGGGATGCACCGATACCGATACTGGTATCGGGCCCGATACTGAGCTCCTGTACTCGTACTCGTACTCGTTAAAATGCCCCGATATCAAACGCCGATACCACACAGCATGTGATAAGTGCCATATTCAAACAAAGAAACACCGACAACAAAACAACAGACAGCAGAATGGAGTTAAGGATGTCTACTACGAAGTATATGTATGCAATGAATATAACGTTAAACATTCAGTATTAACACCTGTATAGCTGATGTGCGCGAGCTGATAAACAAAGCATGCTGAGTGGATTGAGCGCGAAGCGGCGCAGATGCGCGAGCTTGTCTAGTGAATATGCCTTTCTCACAGACATCACTGGAAAGCTTGTAGTTCGGTCGGGTATGTCAAAAACAAGTAAGTAAAACAATGCACAAGTTACTTAACGGTAGGGAGA
>NW_015536503.1:831211-850413 GCF_001515605.1 Sinocyclocheilus anshuiensis | reverse complement strand
ATATAATTTTTTATATTTTTTTACTAGTGGGTGCAGGACACTATAGTTCATTTATGTAAAGTGAGGATAGCAAAATAAAGTAAACTGTGACAAATCATACCCAAAAATTCTTCATACAGTGGACTACCAGTAAAATTGATACAAATTTGGGACCAAAAATTATTCAGATCGAGTCTGGGAAACAAACTGAAGTTCAGGTTTGCATGAAGCTGGGTAACAGCATGTCCAGGAGACTACAGGCTGTCATTAAGGCTAAGGGTCACCCGACAAAGTATTGATAGTTGTGTAAATACTGTCAAACTAACAGCTGTCTAATTTTTGGTTGATTGTAATCTATCTATCAAAGTTATCTGACATTATCAAGCTGAATTTGTTCTGATACAGTTTAACTCTGAGTTCTTGTCATATTGTATTACCATTTTCTAAACTATAGCGAATAAACTGTGATAATGTGAGAAATGTTGAAGGTGTCTGAATAAATTTTGGTTTGACTACCTATTTGATAAATGAAGTTAACCAACTAGCATTATACATACTCTTTTGGTTTCTGTACCCAATATTTAAAAAATTTATAAATGCAATAAAAATATTGGTATCGGTACTCGGTATCGGCAAGTACCAAAAATAAAAGTATCGGTATCGGGCGAGTACTGGAAAAAGTGGTATCGGTGCATCCCTAATTTAAATACATAGCATTGTAAATGTATTGTTTTTGCAAATGTATATGTATTCCACATTTAAATAAAAAATTTAATAAATTAAAACGTAGTATTTAAATTATATTTAAATGTATAAATATAATTATTTTATATTTAGAAATATTTAGTATTTACTTTAAATACTTTTGTAGCCAAAAGAGAAAATAGGCAGAAAATATGAGCAGAAATGCAACTTATCTATGTTGTGTACATTACATTTTTTTTATAGAATTTTATAGAATTGTAAATTTATTGTATTTGCAAATATATACTTATAGTACATTTAAATAAAATATTTGTATATATTTTTTCTATATATAATACATTTTAAATATAGCTAGTAGTTAAATTATTAAATTATATTTACATTTATAAATAGAATAATTTAGTCATTTCTATTGCTGTATACTTGTAGTGATTCTTACTGCTGGATGTTCCAGGGGTGCTGAACTGTGAGGGTTCTGTGAGCTTGCGTGGAGTGGACAAACCGACATCCAAAACAGATGTATCCTTTGAAGCAGACCTGAAAAAAACAAAAACAAAGTTACTGTTACTACAGTCTTCAAAATAGTAACCATTATTATAGTGACAGCAGCTATTGTTTAAACATTCATAAAAAGAGCAGCCATGAATGTTTTATGAAAATAACAGAGAAGCTTCCGCAAAAACCATTGCCATTAAAGTGGTCAGAACACGAAGAATCAAACAAGGCAGATTGCAAAACGCACGAGAGAGAGAGAGGAAATGAATAAAAATCCTGCCAGAAAATTGCAGTCGCGTCGTGACCCTGACTAATAAATCACTTCTCCTCATGAAAGCGTCGCGCTATAATTACATGGCCGTAAACAGAGCAGCGGAAGAGCGACAAACACGCACGCACAATTCCGAGATCAAAAACACTATTACAAACAACTCCACACTTCAGCCCTGCGGGGTCACCAACCTGCATTAGCTTAATGCGCTACACCGCTGCGCCTTGTCTAATCTATGAGAATTAGCATTGCAGAGGCATCGGCGGTGGCGGTTCGCACAGCACGCTGACGGAGGGGGTCAGCAATCCCCCGGCGACAGTGCGCGTGGGCGGCTGTCACCATCGAGAAAAGCAAAAACCTATTATCATTCCTCTCGTGCTCATCCACGAGGGTGCGAATGACTTATCTCTGTCTGTGCTGAAAGCCGGCATCAGAGCCACGGTGGCCAGGCCCCATACACAGGGACAGGAAGAGAACAGTCGTTAATCAGCTAATTACATGACTCTGGTGATAAGAATGCAACAGGGCCAGAGAGGCTTTGTTTACCAACAAGCTAATGATTTAAGACCCTGGTGAACAAAGCATTCAATAAAGAATTAACATTGCGATTTCCCTTCAAGATAGCGTAATCATCCCCGTCTTTAATTACGTGAAGCAGATCTATGCTGAGATCCAGAAAAAGACTTTAGTGAAGACAAGTAACACATTTTCTACGTGTCACCACTTTGACTAATTAAAGTTTATTCAGAATGTCAAACTAGCTGGGGTTCAAGCCAGCTTTGCCCCATATTCAGGCTTGGATTCTTAATTAGTCTGATCAGTTATTCTGTCTGGCATATTCCACATCCTTATTAATGATCAGACAGCAATGACTCATGGGATGTTTGGTTTAAGAAAGCACGTCTCTCTTTTTAAAAAGTACATACACTGTAATTAGATGAGCTGTGTGCCCTGCCACCATTAACCTGCGAAGGTAAATTAATCTAAAGCAGAGAAATGACTTTCCAGTTCTGAAGGTAACTGCTTTCAGTTTACCGCCACAACCTGAATCAAACGTTCTGAGAAAGATATTTTATATTATTCACGTTTTGTAATATTATTGACCTACTTTGGGTCCAAATACTAAGCCTACATATCTTTGATTTGAACTGATCTGAAAGCAAGCAATAGCTGCAGCTGCATGCACTTCTCAATCAAATAATATTTTATCAAAAGCATGCCATAGTAGCTCACCGGCCCTTGTCCTTGTCTTTTCCTCGGTGACCCACGCGGCTGGTTGATTTGATGTAGAGGTGTCGATGGAGCTCGTCAATTAGCACCAGGTGGATGTTGAGCTTCTTACTGTGGAGCTCCAGTCGCAAGTCGCCGAGACCCTCCACCTGTAGCAGGGGTCCTTCAAGAGAATCCACTGCTGAAACCTGCAAACACAACACCACAGCTGAAGTTTCCATCTGCCTGTGTCTACGTGCAAAAATGTTAGTTGAATGTCAAATTTAGTGACCCCAAAAATATTTGGAGACTTGAGTCTCACTTAAAAGTGTATTAATTTTATTGCATTAAATAAAAAAAAGATAAAAACTAAATAAAATAGTTAGCCATTTTTGCCCCGATGCAATTGTAGCAGATGTTTGAGGTCAGCCACCTTCAGCAGTTCATAATAAAGTTAATTTACAACCATAAAGAGTCTAAATATTTTTAAATGTTAATTCTGAACATAATAATTTATTGTTTTAATTTAGAACCAAACAAGCTCCTTTTTGTGAAATGTTATGCTTGAAAACAGTGCTTTTTATTAACTTTTTTTTTTAATCGGTAGAACTTGGTTTGATATTTTGTTATCTTATGCTGTGACTTCATACATTTCTAAATGTGGTGAAGTATCTGAATATTTATTAAGACCACTGTATGTTGGTTATAAAATATGGCTGTTCATCTATACTTCAGGTCCTTAGTATCTACTGTTTTGCATGTTCATTCGAAACTCAAATCCCAATGTAGCTTGTCCATTGCTAGTAGCTGAATAACTGAAGTGTTCCAGGTGTTCCAGGCGTATCCATTGATGTAAAACCACCTAGATTAGCTGCGCTCCAGGATCACATAATAGCACAGAACCCACCCACCCATCAAAAACCACAACGATAAAGCACAATAACAACTCTCGTCCAATCAAGGTATTAAAAGAGGGAGAATGCAGTGTGGTGGAGCGCAGTGGCGCTGAATATTTACTCTGCTGAATGCGTGTGGCTCTCCTGCAGAGAGCATAACGAAGTATGCGGCTGCTGGGTGAATGAAGTGTGAGACAGAGCTTATCAGTGAACACAAAGTGAGAAAATTATGCAAAAACCCAGAAAACTAAATGAATATATAAGCTTTCTCTTTCTGTCGCACACAGAGATTTACTAGATTTACTACTTTTTTTGTTCAAAAATCTCTAAATAATATGAAATAAGTAAAATTCCTAATAATAAATAAAATTCCTAAGAATTACTAAAATTCCTAAAAAAATTAAATCCCTAATAAATAATTAAATAAATAAAATAATGGTAAATTAAATCTCTAATAAATAAAATACCTAATAAAATTAATCATTAAATAAATAAATAAATCCCTAATAAATAATAAATTCCTAATAAATAAATACATATATACATGAATACACACACATTATATATATTCCACATCATAGAAAATGTTGTAAGCTGTGGATACAGAACGTAATTTTAAAAAGTATATTGCTTTTTTGCTCCGTTTTGTGTATCTGTTTTTCATCTCCTCCTCCCTCTCTCATACACATGTGCAAGGGGATTTTGAAGCAGAAAAATGAAGAACAAATGCAACTTAACATGGAGAACGAGTTCAGGTAGTCCCCTAAGGCTTAGCTTTAATGCTGTCCTGGATCTGCACCATATCAGCAGCTACTTGCCATGCTGCCGCATTTGCAAACCGAATCTGAAGCAGTTGTGTGGTTGATAAGTTCAATTTCCTCATTTCATTCACCTGACCTGGCTCACATATCCCAGAGCCTTGATCTTCTATGCAACCTTTCCCTTCTTCCTTCCATCCTTCTTTTAATCTCGTACACTCTCTCTCTCTTGCTCTTTTTTTATTGCATTAACTTGTATTTCTAGTCTTTACTTCTCTTTGCCTTTACCTCTCCTCTCCCTCAGCACTGAACTACCCTGCAGTGGCTACTGCTTGTTTTTATTTAGTGAATAAATCATAAAATGGCTCTGAATGAATGTGCTTTATTAGAGGGCAGCTAATGGCCTGTTAATAGTGCTCTGGAGGGCCATCACTGCATCGCTTTTGACAGACAGAGGAGGGGTCACACAAGTCAAGGAGTTGTTCATGCAAATGAGGGTTGTATGAGCCACAGCGTATACCTGCAGGATCAGCTGAGCATGTGTAAGTATGCATGTTTGCATGTCTTATTGCCAAACCTGGTTTAGTTGAGAAGACACTTCAATTTGCAACTGAGATACTTGTTTTTATAGATTTGAGAGGAGAGAGGAGAGAGGGAACAAGAGGCAAAGAGATAGAATAGGAAAGGATAGTAAAGGAGGATAAGAGAAAGAAGAATAGTTAAAGACAGGAAGAGGACAAGGAAACGAAAGGGAAGAAGGAGAGAAAAGGGAACAGTTTAGGACATGAGAGGAAGAGAAAGAGGAAAGGAGTAGAGAAGAGGAAAAAGAAAGTAACATGGAGCAAGAGGAACAGTTAAGGATATGAAAGGAATAGAAAGAGGAAAGGAGATGAAAGAAATATGGAGAGGGAGTGGAAAGGTTAAGTGCAGGAAAGAAGAGGAGGATGAGGAAAAATAAAAAAAGAAAATAGAGAGGAAGAGGAAAAGTAAAGGACAGAAAAGGGCAGCAAAGGACAGAAAAGGAAATGAAGAAGAAGGGTTAAAGAAAGAAAAAGGAGAACAAAAGAAAACATAAGAGAAAAAAGAAAAGGAAAGAAAAAGGGAGAGGAAGAAGAGGAGGAAAGGAAAATAAATGAGAGGAATGTGGAGATGAATGGTTATGGACAGCAAAAGAAAAAGGAAAGGAAAGGAAAAATGTAGAGGAAACAGAAAGTGTAGGAAAGCGCAGAACAGGACAGGAAAGGAAGAGGAAAAGAAAGAAAAGCATAAATGAAAGAAAAGCAGAGAGGAAAAGGAAAAAAAGAGGAAGATGGAAAATGGAGACTAGGAAAGGAAGACAGAGAAAGAGGAAGAAGGAAAGGAAAGGAAAGGAAAGGAAAGGAAAGGAAAGGAAAGGAAAGGAAAGGAAAGGAAAGGAAAGGAAAGGAAAGGAAAGGAAAGGAAAGGAAAGGAAAGGAAAGGAAAGGAAAGGAAAGGAAAGGAAAGAAAAGGAAAGGAAAGGAAAGGAAAGGAAAGGAAAGGAAAGGAAAGGAAAGGAAAGGAAAGGGCTTAAGCAAATCAAGAGCGGAAAGTGCCGATTCAACAGATGTGAGGTAATGAATGACAGCTCATCTGAAAAGCACACACTGCACTCTTAAAAATAAAGGTGCTTCAAAAGGTTCTTCAAGCGAAGCCATAGAAGAACCATTTTTGGTTCCACAAAGAACCATTCAGTCAAAGGTTCTTTAAAGAACCATCTCTTTCTTACCTTTTTGTAATCTGAAGAACCTTCTTTCGCCACAAAGAACCTTTTGTGAAACAGAAAGGTTCTTCAGGTGTTAAAGGTTCTTTATGGAACCTTTTAGACAAAAAGGTTCTTCTATGGCATCGTGAAGCACCTTTATTTTTAAGAGTGTGGGGAGGTTAACCAGACTGACAGGTACGAGAGTTACAAATGTGTACGTGTGCGTGTTCATGTAAGTATCAGACAAAAGTGAGGGAGTGTTTTCAGATGAGAGTTGCAAATTGAAACACCGTGTACAGCGTAATCTCTGTTGGCAATCCCAATACTTCTCGTCAGATTTAACACAGTCACACACACAGGAGGAGAACGCCACCTGAGGGACCTGAGAGAGCGGGAGGAAGGAAGCTTGTCATCTCTGAGCACAGCTGATTTCCCCTGTTGAGAGGGAGATGTGGGTGTACCCAAAGAAATAATGTGTTCAAATACCTGATGAAAAAGATCCTAAAAAAAACAAAAATTCAGCTCCTTCTTATTTTTGATGATGTTTTTAGACTCATGAGCTTTGGTTAATGCAGTGGGAAAGAATCACCTGACCAGAGTTGCATAATTGAATAAGTCACTGTTTAAGTTAGCACACATGCTCCTGACACACACCACGCAGGTGACACAGATAAAAAACTTCATGTCACTCTCCACCCTATTGTTCAATAGTTTGGGGTCTGTAAGGTTTTTTAATTCTTTTTTTGAAAAAAGATTCTTTTTGGAAATACTCTTTAAAAAAATTTTTAAATGTAAAATAAGTGCTTTCTATTTTAATATATTTAGAAATTTGATTTATTCCAGTTAGTTTATTCCAGGCAAAGCTGAATTTACAGCAGCCATTACTCATTACTCCAGTCTTCAGCGTCACATGATCCTGCAGAAATCATTCGAATATGCTGATTTGCTGCTCAAGAAACAATTCTAATTACTGTTGAAAACAGTTGTGAAAAATGTTGATTTTTTTTAATATTTGTTCATAGGTATGTAGGCATTTATTATGATTGCTTTGTTTTTTTCACTTAATTCTGTAACAATTTGATACTTGTATTGTGCCTTGAGATGCTTATGTGCTTTTCTTTATTTCAAAAAAATGTTTTTTTTTTTTTTAGGATTCTTTGATGAATATAAGGTTCAAAAGAACCTTTTCAAGGTCTTTTTTCAAAAGAAAAATGAAAAAAAAAATGTTTACAATGTAAAAGTCTTTACTGTCACTTAATGCATCGTTAGCTAAATAAAAGTATTATTTTATTCAAAAAAATGTCTTTAAAAAAAATCTTTCTGAACCTAAACTTTTAAACAATAGTGTAAATATTTACAATACCAGTCAAATTACAACTAAATTTACGTTTTCATAATCTAAAAGATCTTTACGTCTAAAGGATTATGCTTGACATTTCTTTAAAATATCATGTAATATTTGGAATTTTTGCTATATGTTAAATGCAAAAAATATATATTTGCAAAAGTATATGTTGTAAAAATGTTATATAGTATTTTAAAAGTTTTGCCCATGTATGGATTTCATTGCTTACAACAAAACCTATGTATTTATTTTTTAAACAAAGCATCCCAAGAAGCACACAATGAAATTGGTTGTAAGAATTTAATCAGTGTCCAAAGCTCAAATTAAAAAGCTATATTTAATTTAATATTTTTATGTATGAGAGGACAAGCAGGTTGCATGTACTTACCATGGAATGAATACAATTTCTCCTATCAACACATTCAAACACACACTCACCAGCATATCTGTGGCGTGCAGGTAGTGCTTGCTGGCCATGGATGCCTCCAACTTCTGAGGGACCTGTTTGATGTTCTCGATCTCGTCCAGCAAGCTGAGGACATGCTTGTGCTCGACACCCTCGATCCACAGCTTCCTCAGTTCATCTCGCTTACAGTGGAGGAGCATCTTACAGGACAACAGGTTCTCCTTGACCTGAGCAGAGAGCAGCCCACACACACCATGTCAGGAGAAGGTGAAAGTTCACACTTGATTAAACATGCATCAGCTTCACAGTTTTCCTTCCACAGCTCTGCTCGGTTCTTTGCATAATTATTTTCAAGTGTGTCAGCAGCAGGGGAGAAGATGATAAACAAACACTTTGCCGTAGATTAAAACCTGAGCTTAGTGGCTAATTTACAAGGATATTATTTCAGACATCGAAGACAATTACTAGTGATTCCTAATGATTCTTTTATGATGGCTCACCATGTTTTGCAACCGTTTTGAGTGGATGGGGGGGTAATAATTAGTTCATTTTTAATGTTCTTAAAAGAGCTTACAAAACACGCACAAATGTGAACAAATCCCAAAGATGGATAAACAAACAGCAAAATTAATGAACACTGTTGTGTTTCATAGGCTGCACTGGGTTTATGTCTTCCATTTTCTCACTTACGCTCACACACATGCAAATAGAGACACACAGGGAAACGTTTTTTTTTTTTTGAGTCCTTGACTCAAACACATCTTTCAAGAGTGCAATAAACAAACTCGTTCACCTGTGTCTTTAAATAATAATGAGTAAAGATGGTGATTTGGGGTCCCTGGGCACCTCTCATCAAATACTTCCGCAGCATGAAGACAGAAATGCTATTCTCTATGTTCTCTAAGGCAAGTTTGAGTGTGTGTGTGTGGGAATCCTGACACCTCCATTATTACAGAAGCCTGAGGGACGACCCATCAGACCGCATGGCTGAGAGCAACGTTTACACACAAAAACACCAAAAAAAGTAGCTGTTGGTTTGTTTTTAATTTCCCTTTTTGCGTCAAACTGCTACCGCATGTTGTTTTCCTCTAATTATCACTCATAAATCATTCCCTGGGTATTACAGCCAGTATTATATCAGGCTGCATGCAGCTTGTGTGTGTTTACGTATTGGTAGGTTATCACAGAACTATGTGGGCTACAAAGTAAAGCAGCAATTGCATTTCATCTCCACCAGCTGCTAACCAGAAAGAAAAAAAAAAGAATTCCTATGTGATGAAGTTATTTCAATCAGCCATAAACAAACAGACTGACAGCATGAAGATGTATTTCTATGCGATTCTATTAGTATTTTATTAAAGTACATTAAGTCATTGTGCATCTGCCTTAAATCAGGGTTTTTAACAATGTAACCTGAAGGTTCTCTGGGGGTCAGTGAAGAAGAAACAGATACATATTTGTAATCGATACTTTTATTCAGCAACATGTCAACATATTCTGTTACACCAAATACACAAAATAATGATCTTTAAAATAGCATCATATGACCCCTTTAAATTAAAAAGCATCAGTAAAGACATTTATAATGTTACCAAGGATTTCTATTTCAATTAAATTGTCTTTTGAACTTTTGAATTCTTTATTAAAGTAAAAAATGCATCACAGTAGCCACAAAAATATTGAGCAGCACAACTGTTTTCAAAATTGATAACAATAATAAAAGTTATATGATGCTATTTAATGTTCTTATTGTAATATATTATAAAATGTTACAAAGAAAACCTAGCTTTATTATACAGGGGAACCTGTTATGATTATGATTTTTTGGGGATTAAAGATTTAATTGTATGCTTTGCTCATGTGTCTTACCGTGTACGCCTAAAACATTTTTTATACTTTATATAGGCCCATACAATTTTTTTTTAATACAGTGAAAATAATATTTTAGAACTATTAAACTATTTCTCTTTTTTGTGAAATCTTGCTCCACTTTTATAGTCACTCTGAAGCCCAGCAAACCTGAATATAATATAATATAATATAATATAATATAATATAATATAATATAATAACCCTACCATACATACAAATCGGAAAGCTGCCCATATTTACACTTGTTTGGGTGTTGCCGAATGCAGATGAATGTGTTGCACACCTGTTTGATCTTGTTGCGAGAGCTGGTGATCCTCTCTGTGATGCTCTGGTAGGTTCGGATGGCTGTGGTGAGCTCTGTGTAGTGCTGAACGATCAACTCATCCACATCATGGTCACACTTCTCATAGGCCTCCTCCAGACGGCCCTTCTCTGTCTCTCGGTCCTGCACATCTTCACTGCTGGACAATGTCCTGACCAAAAGATAGCAAACATATGCTACATCAAACTGTACCAAACTGTTACATTTTATAAAAACACACTACTACTAATAATAATAATAATAATTTCATATACGGTATAATATTATATTATTACACCTTTGCCTGGTTCATCAGGGTAAATAAATAAAAAAAATTGTAAATGAATGAATTAATGAATAAATAAAGTAAGAGTTTATTTATTTAGTTAGTTATTTTTAAATAAATAAAAATATTTTCTTTGTTAATTTTGGGAATGAATGGATGAATAAATGGATAAATTAATCAATAAAAAGAAATTATAGTAAACAAACAATAATTATTTTAAGTAAGGACAATATATATATTTTTTGTATATAAAAATTGTATAACCAAGACAACATAGTTATACCTACTATAATCATGCAATATACCTACTATAATCATGCAATTCAATAATAAAAGACACATGCCCATGACATTTCTCTAGCATCTTGGCTTTGGCTTTCATGCTATTTCTGACACTGGAAAATCGTGATTGACTGCAGTACACTTAAATCTTCCAGAGCCAAGGCTGCACTCAATCTAAACTCATCCTGTCATCATTTTGTTGCAAACTTTCAGATAGATGTAGTTGGATTTTTGGCCATCACAACACAATTTCACAACAATCCATCATCAGACGCCCACCCACTCGAGGAGACCCGCTGGGGCCGGTGCCAATCCAACAATGTCCCAGACCGCAGACTGCCAGACATCACAGCTCAGCTCTCAAAGTCTGTCCTGACTCATTTCCAGTGGTGTGGCTTTAAAATCAGAGTAAAGGAAGGCAGCACAATCTCCCAAAAGAGCTCATTACATTCATTCCAGTCACTGGAGCTCAGAAAGATATAGAAAGAACAACTGAGAGACAGAATCCAGTAGGGAAAATTCCCTTCAAGCTTGCAGTGAAGCACAGATCATGTAGATATAGGTTCGGCCCATAGACTCACTCTTTTTTGACCTCACTTGATTGCCCATAGGACATCATAATGGAAACGGCTGATGGGTAAAAAGAAGATAAAAGAGCTGTGAAGCAGAATGATGGATTTCTGACAGCTTAGCAGCTCAGCTGTTCTCAATGGAAGAAAAAAGGTTTAATTTATGTAAAGACAAGGTTTGATGCTGTGCATGCAATATTTGGGCAAAAAGTCCATTACAACTCAACCACGCATTACCAAAATCATGAATATGTACTGTAACTATATCCATCAATAAGGCAGCAACTTTACCACACTATATTGGGTTCTGGCTGCCATCTATCATCCGTTGAGATGTTTTACACCGCGAGGGCCTCAAATAGCTCTCTTCGGATCCATCATATCTTGGCAACGGCATTTTATATGTACACAACTTCCAGTCTTAATGACAGCCTTTTCCCTGCCCTGGCCTAAAACAAAAACTGTGCAGACAAGAACTAATTTATGAATACATATTATTACGTAATATGCTACTAATTATATTACGTATAATATATTATAATACATTTTTCATATCATGCTGCATTTTCCACTGCAATCTATTAGAATTTCTATTGTTGTACTTTCATGTTATTGCACTTGCATGTTGTGATTGTGTTATTTAAGTTAAGTGTAGACATACAAGACAAATAATCAGACTGCGTTTATGATGTTCAAACAGTGCTGTTTAGGTAAACAGTTCCCTAGGTTCCCTCTGTTTTGAAACTCAGTCCTGTCAAAACATAAGCACTGTCCATTTTTAAACACGTTTTGAAGTATGCCTACAAACTCTGTGTCATCCAAAAGACCTCACAGCAAACTATAAACTTAAGTTGATGCAAAGGGAAGTTTCTTAAGATAGACTTGTCATACAATTCATAAGTGTAATAAAATATGAAAGAATGACAGGATGTATCGTTAGCAAACATGCTAAGCGGTTATCCATTCTGGTCTTTTTCCGTATAAATTCCGGGTGCAAAGATTTAACGCAGGTAACGTCAAGCTGGCCGGCACAGACATTGTAAAAATATCGTGCTCACCTTATTACAGATATAAGTAAACCGGAGGGGTCTTTGCTTTTGGAGACAGCGCTCCTGTATCTGCCTGTGTCAGCTGCCATCTTTCCGCTACTACGCTCAAACACCTCGTGACGGTCTTCAGCCAATGGGAAGCCGCCATCAGCAAAATCAGCTGATTGTAGAGAGATCATAGGGAAATGTAGTTTTTTACTGAAAATACCTACAATAGTCTTTCAGTCTTCTACAAGAAAATATGGGCATGTTATGAACAGTATGCAGTGAGGGACTGTAGTGATGGGAGGTCGCATGCGCACTCATTTCCCACGACTCGGTTCTTTCGAACATTTCGTATCAAAGAAGATAAAAGATTCAGTGATTTTTATGTCGTCACATGTTTCAATAACAGTATAAGAATCGCTTATTGTACAGTTTCCACCTAATAAACTATAAACTTGCAAGGTTGGTTTTTCACCCCATTGCTCATTTTGTCAGCAATTTGAAGAAATAATTACACACTTATTTTGTGTTTTGGATTGCCTGTTGTTTTGTTAAAGGTACTTTTTATTTATTTATTCATTTATTTATTTATTTGTTTGTTTATTTGTTTATTTATTTATTTATACATATTTTATTCATATTACTCGCAAAATTGTATACAATTGACATAAATGTACATTTAAAAATATATACCATCTTTTTTATTTTCAAGAAAGATGTTGGTATATATTTGAATTATTTAAGTAACTGAAAACTATTTTCTATAGTGTAATACTTTTAATTTAATGTATTGTAATCCTCTTAGAATATTCTGTTAATTGTCTTTTTGTAAATGTTGTCTTCTTTGTTGCAATAAAATATTAAACATGTTGCTGTTTTTCATTTTATTTTGCTGTTTATTATTTCTGTTTCAATAATAAACAGTCCCATTTGTCCATTTAAGTTTATGCAGCCATTATTCAACTCATTAAAAAATGCAATACATAAAATCTAATCAAATTTACATATCAGTCAACTCTAAAATTCCTTTACATATTTTACTGAAAATGTTTTTCCTTTTTTAAAAGTACTAAAAGTACTGTTCCAAAAGTAACTTAATGTACATTTAATCTTGAACAAATCATTCAGATCGTTTTTGTGAACTGGTTCAATCAAAAGATCCAACTCAAAAGAATGTGAAAGATTCTTTTACAAATCAGACATACAGTAGCTATGGGAGAAAGACGGAGTGAAAGGTGTAGGTTGTTAATTGCTTTCTGTTTCTAGGATATATTGCTCTAGACCTGCTCCCCTCTATCTCCTGACGATCTCTGCTGTTACAAACCACAGAGGAAAGGGCATTGATTGTGTGGGAAAGGGTCGATCTGGCAGTCTCCTCTTTGACTGATGTGTCCGTGAACAGCAGACATAACATAGAGGCCAATTTTGTGCCCCTTCAAAAAAGGAAACAATCACGGAGACTCTGAGGTTATTTTTCTTATAACTCCTGTGAGCCTATAGTCAGATCCAGAAGTTCTTATCAGCTTCCTCTGAGGCCCATAATTTCTGAGCAATCTACAGTCCTTTGCTGATGACACAGGACTGAGGTTATTTCTCATCACTTGAGCAGGATAAAAAGTTGTCATTATGATGACACCTGAGGGCATGTAGACAAAGACAGCCACCCACTAAAGGACAGAAGACCCACATGCCCACAGCTCCAATTTGACATGAGGACTTCAGGAACATCTTTTCTACAGTTGCCTGTTAAGCACTTTTGGGACAAAAAGAATGGTTACAATACCAGATTAAAAAAAAAGCTGCTAAGAAAGAAAGAAAGAAAGAAAGAAAGAAAGAAAGAAAGAAAATTATATAATAGCATATTATCACATCTTTGCCTGGTTCATCAGCGTAAATAAATAATGTGAATAAATGAATGAATGAATGAATGAAAAACTTATTAAATAATTAAACCAATTATGTATTCATTTATTTATTTAGGTAATTAGTTATTTTTAAATAAATAAAAAGGTTTTTGTGTTCATTTTGGGAATGAATAAATAAATAAATAAATAAATAAATAAACATTAATTATTTAAAAATAATAATATTAATATTTTATTTACCCCAAATGAGTAAGGACAATATTTTTTTTATTGTATATAAAAATTATATAACCAAGACAACATGCAATTCAATAATCAATTCAATAATAATAATACTTTTTCTTTTTTTTTTTGAAAGAAAGAACGTTTCATGAATGCCCATGACATTTTTCTAGCATCTTGGCTTTGGCTTTCTTGCTATTTCTGACACTGGAAAATCGTGATTGACTGCAGTACACTTAAATCTTCCAGAGCCAAGGCTGCACTCAATCTAAACTCATCCTGTCATCATTACCTTGCAAACTTTCAATACATAAGTAGTTGGATTTTTGGCCATCACAACACAATTTCACTACAATCCATCATCAGAAGCCCACCCACTCGAGGAGACCAGCTGGGACCGGTGCCAATCCAACAATGTCCCAGACCGCAGACTGCCAGACATCACATCTCAGCTCTCAAAGTCTGTCCTGACTCATTTCCGCAGCGGTGTGGCTTTAAATCAGAGTAAAGTAAGGCAGCACAATCTCCCAAAAGAGCTCATTACATTCAGTCCAGTCTCTGGAGCTCAGAAAGATATAGAAGAACGTCTGAGAGCCAGTATTCAGTAGGGAAAATCCCTTCAAGCTCGCAGTGAAGCACAGATCATGTAGATCTAGCTTCGGCCCATAGACTCGCTCTTTTTTGACCTCACTCGTTGCCCATAGGACATCATAATGGAAACGGCTGATGGGTAAAAAGGAGATAAAAGAGCCATGAAGCAGAATGACGGATTTCTGACAGCTTATCAGCTCAGCTGTGCTCAATGGAAGAAAATAGGTTTCATCTATGTAAAGTCAAGGTTTGATGCTGTGAATGTACTATTTGGGCAAAAAGTTCATTACAACTCACCCAGGCATTACCAAAAGTAAAGTACTAACTATAACCCTCAATTAGGCAGTTTTTTTTCCACACTATACTGGGTTCTGGCTGCCATCTACCATCACCAAATTAGCCTCAAAATAGTCACATCTTCCACAAGGTCACAAAAGCCTATATGTACAAGAACATCCTGTCATCATGCCAGCTTCCCTGCCTTCTCAATGGCCACAAAAAAATAATTTGAAATAAAATAAAATAAAATCAATTCAATATATTATTTATCATACAGTTAACATCACATACTATATATAGATATACTACATTTTCCACTGCACTCTATACGATTTTCTATCGTTATACTTTCATATTATTGCACTTGCATATTGTGATTGTGTTGTTTAAGTGTTGACAACCAAGACAAATAATCAGACTGCGTTTATGATGTTCAAACAGTGCTGTTTAGGTAAACAGTTCCCTAGGTTCCCTCTGTTTTGAAACTCAGTCCTGTCAAAACATAAGCACTGTCCATTTTTAAACACGTTTTGAAGTATGCCTACAAACTCTGTGTCATCCAAAAGACCTCACAGCAAACTATAAACTTAAGTTGATGCAAAGGGAAGTTTCTTAAGATAGACTTGTCATACAATTCATAAGTGTAATAAAATATGAAAGAATGACAGGATGTATCGTTAGCAAACATGCTAAGCGGTTATCCATTCTGGTCTTTTTCCGTATAAATTCCGGGTGCAAAGATTTAACGCAGGTAACGTCAAGCTGGCCGGCACAGACATTGTAAAAATATCGTGCTCACCTTATTACAGATATAAGTAAACCGGAGGGGTCTTTGCTTTTGGAGACAGCGCTCCTGTATCTGCCTGTGTCAGCTGCCATCTTTCCGCTACTACGCTCAAACACCTCGTGACGGTCTTCAGCCAATGGGAAGCCGCCATCAGCAAAATCAGCTGATTGTAGAGAGATCATAGGGAAATGTAGTTTTTTACTGAAAATACCTACAATAGTCTTTCAGTCTTCTACAAGAAAATATGGGCATGTTATGAACAGTATGCAGTGAGGGACTGTAGTGATGGGAGGTCGCATGCGCACTCATTTCCCACGACTCGGTTCTTTCGAACATTTCGTATCAAAGAAGATAAAAGATTCAGTGATTTTTATGTCGTCACATGTTTCAATAACAGTATAAGAATCGCTTATTGTACAGTTTCCACCTAATAAACTATAAACTTGCAAGGTTGGTTTTTCACCCCATTGCTCATTTTGTCAGCAATTTGAAGAAATAATTACACACTTATTTTGTGTTTTGGATTGCCTGTTGTTTTGTTAAAGGTACTTTTTATTTATTTATTCATTTATTTATTTATTTGTTTGTTTATTTGTTTATTTATTTATTTATACATATTTTATTCATATTACTCGCAAAATTGTATACAATTGACATAAATGTACATTTAAAAATATATACCATCTTTTTTATTTTCAAGAAAGATGTTGGTATATATTTGAATTATTTAAGTAACTGAAAACTATTTTCTATAGTGTAATACTTTTAATTTAATGTATTGTAATCCTCTTAGAATATTCTGTTAATTGTCTTTTTGTAAATGTTGTCTTCTTTGTTGCAATAAAATATTAAACATGTTGCTGTTTTTCATTTTATTTTGCTGTTTATTATTTCTGTTTCAATAATAAACAGTCCCATTTGTCCATTTAAGTTTATGCAGCCATTATTCAACTCATTAAAAAATGCAATACATAAAATCTAATCAAATTTACATATCAGTCAACTCTAAAATTCCTTTACATATTTTACTGAAAATGTTTTTCCTTTTTTAAAAGTACTAAAAGTACTGTTCCAAAAGTAACTTAATGTACATTTAATCTTGAACAAATCATTCAGATCGTTTTTGTGAACTGGTTCAATCAAAAGATCCGACTCAAAGGAATGTGAAAAATTATTTTACACACTAGACATACAGGAAGGGAGAAAGACAGATTGAAAAGTGTAGGTTGTTAATTGCTTTCTGTTTCTAGGATATATTGCTCTAGACCTGCTCCCCTCTATCTCCTGACGATCTCTGCTGTTACAAACCACAGAGGAAAGGGCATTGATTGTGTGGGAAAGGGTCGATCTGGCAGTCTCCTCTTTGACTGATGTGTCCGTGAACAGCAGACATAACATAGAGGCCAATTTTGTGCCCCTTCAAAAAAGGAAACAATCACGGAGACTCTGAGGTTATTTTTCTTATAACTCCTGTGAGCCTATAGTCAGATCCAGAAGTTCTTATCAGCTTCCTCTGAGGCCCATAATTTCTGAGCAATCTACAGTCCTTTGCTGATGACACAGGACTGAGGTTATTTCTCATCACTTGAGCAGGATAAAAAGTTGTCATTATGATGACACCTGAGGGCATGTAGACAAAGACAGCCACCCACTAAAGGACAGAAGACCCACATGCCCACAGCTCCAATTTGACATGAGGACTTCAGGAACATCTTTTCTACAGTTGCCTGTTAAGCACTTTTGGGACAAAAAGAATGGTTACAATACCAGATTAAAAAAAAAGCTGCTAAGAAAGAAAGAAAGAAAGAAAGAAAGAAAGAAAGAAAGAAAATTACTTGCAATACAGTATATATATATATATATAGAGAGAGAGAGAGAGAGAGAGAGAGAGAGAGAGAGAGATTAAAACTATTTTTATAGCAATTTTTTTTTAGCAAATAATGGTATTTAATGATTAATAATGTATGTGTGTGTGTATATAGGCTACATATACTTATTTATGTGCACACACACACACACACACACACACACACACATATATATGCTGTTTGGATTGTGTTTGTGTTTAACAATGATAATGTTTGTTGTTTATTTAAGGAGGTTTAATAAAGGTTAAAATCACGAGGAGTGTTTTTCTTTACTAGAATTTAAAAATGAAAAAATGAAATCTTGCAAAAAATATTAAATAGGAGAATATTAAAGTAGAAGACAAATAAAGTACATTATTTACGACTTAGATTCTTTAAAGCCTAAAAAAAGCACAGACCTGTTGTAAGTCATTGAAAAATATCAGCAAATTCGATAAAATAGATATTAATTTCGTATATTGTCCTTTTAATATGCATAAATAAACTAATAAATAAATATTATTTGAAATGCATATTTTCCCTCTATTTCTGTTGTCCAATAGAGACGCTAAGCACTTGCGCTCAACCAATGAGAATAGTATTTCTTCGCCTGTGCCAAGTGGGAGGGGCTAAAGGCGGAAGCGCTGTGTGTTTCTGAAAGGGAACGTGTGGCCCTGGCCGAGAGAGCTGTCAACTCGTTGGAGTTCATAACTACTGATCAAATTTACATGAAGTAGCTGGTTAAACACCAGCGGGCTTGTTTGTCCAGGAATGGGAGCTAACAACAGCACGCGTCGCCTGTCTTTTGAGTCGGACGAGAATGAGAATATAACGATAGTGAAGGGCATAAGGGTGAGTGACACACACGTCTGTCACATCACGCATACTGACGCATGGCTTTGATTCACCTCTGCTGTGATTTGAATGCATGCGCAGGATCGTGGTGAAGGCCTCTAATAGTCTTTAAATAACTTATCTAACTGGATAAACATTCTGTTCCTTTACTGGACGCTTACTTCAGCTGCCCTGGAAAACCAAATTAAGGTGCAATACAATCCTATTTGTGTCTCTTTAGCAGAGACACCTGTTACAGTTCAAGCATCACAATGCCAACCATGACAGCACTGTGTTCACGCCCCCCCATGACTGTCGTTAAACAGTGTCACCCTTCACACAGCTGTTTATGTTGGTTAATACTAGTACTATATTTACGTTTGATTTGTTTTGAGTGCTGATTTTTAAAGATGCAACTTATTCACACTTGTTTTGTATAGGTGATTTTCAGGGTTACACATAGTTAATGTTTAAAAGTGTTGCATTTCAAGCATAATCATAATAAAATGTGTATACTACCATGGCATGTATGTACCAAATGAATTAATATTTATGTGTAGAGTCATTACTTTATATGTTACATTTTTAATTTACTTCCAGTAAATGCAGCCTTGGTGATGAGCATAAGATAAAAAAAAAACATTTA